>NC_086448.1:758568361-758868361 GCF_028390025.1 Pseudophryne corroboree
TATTATAATATATTAAGATGCTATAAGGGAAAACACTTATATAAGGTTGTCCCTGTATAATTATAGCGTTTTGGTGTGTGCTGGCAAACTCTCCCTCTGTCTCCCCAAAGGGCTAGTGGGGTCCTGTCCTCTATCAGAGCATTCCCTGTGTGTGTGCTGTGTGTCGGTACGTGTGTGTCGACATGTATGAGGACGATGTTGGTGAGGAGGCGGAGCAATTGCCTGTAATGGTGATGTCACTCTCTAGGGAGTCGACACCGGAATGGATGGCTTATTTAGGGAATTACGTGATAATGTCAACACGCTGCAAGGTCGGTTGACGACATGAGACGGCCGGCAAACCAATTAGTACCTGTCCAGGCGTCTCAAACACCGTCAGGGGCTTTAAAACGCCCTTTTACCTCAGTCGGTCGACACAGACACGGACACTGACTCCAGTGTCGACGGTGAAGAAACAAACGTATTTTCCATTAGGGCCACACGTTACATGTTAAGGGCAATGAAGGAGGTGTTACATATTTCTGATACTACAAGTACCACAAAAAAGGGTATTATGTGGGGTGTGAAAAAACTACCTGTAGTTTTTCCTGAATCAGATAAATTAAATGAAGTGTGTGATGATGCGTGGGTTTCCCCCGATAGAAAATTATTGGCGTTATGCCCTTTCCCGCCAGAAGTTAGGGCGCGTTGGGAAACACCCCCTAGGGTGGATAAGGCGCTCACACGCTTATCAAAACAAGTGGCGTTACCGTCTCCAGATACGGCCGCCCTCAAGGAGCCAGCTGATAGGAGGCTGGAAAATATCCTAAAAAGTATATACACACATACTGGTGTTATACTGCGACCAGCGATCGCCTCAGCCTGGATGTGCAGCGCTGGGGTGGCTTGGTCAGATTCCCTGACTAAAAATATTGATACCCTTGACAGGGACAGTATTTTATTGACTATAGAGCATTTAAAAGATGCATTTCTATATATGCGAGATGCACAGAGGGATATTTGCACTCTGGCATCAAGAGTAAGTGCGATGTCCATGTCTGCCAGAAGATGTTTATGGACACGACAGTGGTCAGGTGATGCAGATTCCAAACGGCACATGGAAGTATTGCCGTATAAAGGGGAGGAGTTATTTGGGGTCGGTCCATCGGACCTGGTGGCCACGGCAACAGCTGGAAAATCCACCTTTTTTACCCCAAGTCACATCTCAGCAGAAAAAGACACCGTCTTTTCAGCCTCAGTCCTTTCGTCCCCATAAGGGCAAGCGGGCAAAAGGCCAGTCATATCTGCCCAGGGGTAGAGGAAAGGGAAGAAGACTGCAGCAGGCAGCTCCTTCCCAGGAACAGAAGCCCTCCACCGCTTCTGCCAAGTCCTCAGCATGACGCTGGGGCCGTACAAGCGGACTCAGGTGCGGTGGGGGGTCGTCTCAAGAGTTTCAGCGCGCAGTGGGCTCACTCGCAAGTGGACCCCTGGATCCTACAAGTAGTATCCCAGGGGTACAGATTGGAAGTTCGAGACGTCTCCCCCTCGCAGGTTCCTGAAGTCTGCTTTACCAACGTCTCCCTCCGACAGGGAGGCAGTATTGGAAACAATTCACAAGCTGTATTCCCAGCAGGTGATAATCAAAGTACCCCTCCTACAACAAGGAAAGGGGTATTATTCCACACTATTTGTGGTACTGAAGCCAGACGGCTCGGTGAGACCTATTCTAAATCTGAAATCTTTGAACACTTACATACAAAGGTTCAAATCAAGATGGAGTCACTCAGAGCAGTGATAGCGAACCAGGAAGAAGGGGACTATATGGTGTCCCTGGACATCAAGGATGCTTACCTCCATGTCCCAATTTGCCCTTCTCACCAAGGGTACCTCAGGTTCGTGGTACAGAACTGTCACTATCAGTTTCAGACGCTGCCGTTTGGATTGTCCACGGCACCCCGGGTCTTTACCAAGGTAATGGCCGAAATGATGATTCTTCTTCAAAGAAAAGGCGTCTTAATTATCCCTTACTTGGACGATCTCCTGATAAGGGCAAGGTCCAGAGAACAGTTGGAGGTCGGAGTAGCACTATCTCAAGTAGTTCTACGACAGCACGGGGGGATTCTAAATATTCCAAAATCGCAGCTGATTCCGACGACACGTCTGCTGTTCCTAGGGATGATTCTGGACACAGTCCAGAAAAAGGTGTTTCTCCCGGAGGAGAAAGCCAGGGAGTTATCCGAGCTAGTTAGGAACCTCCTAGAACCAGGCCAAGTGTCAGTGCATCAATGCACAAGAGTCCTGGGAAAAATGGTGGCTTCTTACGAAGCGATTCCATTCGGCAGATTTCACGCAAGAATTTTTCAGTGGGATCTGCTGGACGAATGGTCCGGATCGCATCTTCAGATGCATCAGCGGATAATCCTGTCTCCAAGGACAAGGGTGTCTCTTCTGTGGTGGCTGCAGAGTGCTCATCTACTAGAGGGCAGCAGATTCGGCATTCAGGACTGGGTCCTGGTGACCATGGATGCCAGCCTGAGAGGCTGGGGAGCAGTCACACAGGGAAGAAATTTCCAAGGAGTGTGGTTAAGTCTGGAGACTTCTCTCCACATAAATATACTGGAGCTAAGGGCAATTTACAATGCTCTGAGCCTAGGAAGACCTCTGCTTCAAAGTCAACCGGTGCTGATCCAGTCGGACAACATCACGGCAGTCGCCCACGTAAACAGACAGGGCGGCACAAGAAGCAGGAGGGCAATGGCAGCAAGGATTCTTCGCTGGGCGAAAAATCATGTGATAACACTGTCAGCGGTGTTCATTCCGGGAGTGGACAACTGGGAAGCAGACTTCCTCAGCAGGCACGACCTCCACCCGGGAGAGTGGGGACTTCATCTGGAAGTCTTCCACATGATTGTGAACCGTTGGGAAAGACCAAAGGTGGACATGATGGCGTCCCGTCTGAACAAAAAACTGGACAGGTATTGCGCCAGGTCAAGAGACCCTCAGGCAATAGCAGGGACGCTCTGGTAACACCGTGGGTGTACCAGTCGGTGTATGTGTTCCCTCCTCTGCCTCTCATACCCAAGGTACTGAGAATTATAAGACGGAGAGGAGTAAGAACTATACTCGTGGCTCCGGATTGGCCAAGAAGGACTTGGTACCCGGAACTTCAAGAGATACTAAGAAGGGACTTGCTTCAGCAAGGATCATGTCTGTTCCAAGTCTTACCGCGGCTGCGTTTGACGGCATGGCGGTTGAACGCCGGATCCTAAGGGAAAAAGGCATTCCGGAAGAGGTCATCCCTACCCTGGTCAGAGCCAGGAAGGAGGTGACCGCACAACATTATCACCACATTTGGCGAAAATATGTTGCATGGTGTGAAGCCAGGAAGGCCCCACGGAGGAATTTCAACTCGGTCGATTCCTGCATTTCCTGCAAACAGGAGTGTCTATGGGCCTCAAATTGGGGTCCATTAAGGTTCAAATTTCGGCCCTGTCGATTTTCTTCCAGAAAGAATTGGCTTCAGTTCCTGAAGTCCAGAAGTTTGTCAAGGGAGTACTGCATATACAACCCCCTTTTGTGCCTCCAGTGGCACTGTGGGATCTCAACGTAGTTCTGGGATTCCTCAAATCACATTGGTTTAAACCGCTCAAATCTGTGGATTTGAAATATCTCACATGGAAAGTGACCATGCTGTTGGCCCTGGCCTCGGCCAGGCGAGTGTCAGAATTGGCGGCTTTGTCTCACAAAAGCCCATATCTGATTGTCCATTCGGACAGGGCAGAGCTGCGGACTCGTCCCCAGTTTCTCCCTAAGGTGGTGTCAGCGTTTCACCTGAACCAGCTTATTGTGGTACCTGCGGCTACTAGGGACTTGGAGGACTCCAAGTTGCTAGATGTTGTCAGGGCCCTGAAAATATATGTTTCCAGAACGGCTGGAGTCAGGAAAACTGACTTGCTGTTATCCTGTATGCACCCAACAAACTGGGTGCTCTTGCTTCTAAGCAGACGATTGCTAGTTGGATGTGTAGTACAATTCAGCTTGCACATTCTGTGGCAGGCCTGCCACAGCCAAAATATGTAAATGCCCATTCCACAAGGAAGGTGGGCTCATCTTGGGCGGCTGCCCGAGGGGTCTCGGCTTTACAACTTTGCCGAGCTGCTACTTGGTCAGGGGCAAACACGTTTGCAAAATTCTACAAATTTGATACCCTGGCTGAGGAGGACCTGGAGTTCTCTCATTCGGTGCTGCAGAGTCATCCGCACTCTCCCGCCCGTTTGGGAGCTTTGGTATAATCCCCATGGTCCTTACGGAGTCCCCAGCATCCACTTAGGACGTCAGAGAAAATAAGAATTTACTTACCGATAATTCTATTTCTCGTAGTCCGTAGTGGATTCTGGGCGCCCATCCCAAGTGCGGATTGTCTGCAATACTTGTACATAGTTATTGTTAACTAAAACGGGTTATTATTGTTGTGAGCCATCTTTTCAGAGGCTCCGCTGTTATCATGCTGTTAACTGGGTTCAGATCACAGGTTGTACAGTGTGATTGGTGTGGCTGGTATGAGTCTTACCCGGGATTCAAAATCCTTCCTTATTGTGTACGCTCGTCCGGGCACAGTATCCTAACTGAGGCTTGGAGGAGGGTCATAGGGGGAGGAGCCAGTGCACACCACCTGATCCTAAAGCTTTTACTTTTGTGCCCTGTCTCCTGCGGAGCCGCTATCCCCATGGTCCTTACGGAGTCCCCAGCATCCACTACGGACTACGAGAAATAGAATTATCGGTAAGTAAATTCTTATTATTGTCGTGTTCTTAAGCAGGGATTCTACCAGACTGATGGCATCGCCGGTGTCACACTTTCAGTGTCGCATGATGCTATTCACCATATCTGTGTTTAAAGACTTATATGGGTGCACATTAATACCCCTTTCACATCGCACAAATAACCCGGTATCGACACGGGCCAGTGTGCGATATGAAAGCACTTTGGCCGAATTAGCGGGTCGCCTGACCCGGTAATTCAACCCGGTAAAAAAGAAGGGTTATTACCGGGTTGAATACCGGGTCAGACGCAGTGTGAATGGGAGCCGTTTCGATGCAACACGGCTCCCATTCACAGCATAGGGAGAGGCGGCGCAGGAGATGAGCGCCGCCTCCACCCCTGCTGCTGCTGCGCCCGCCCCCCCCCCCCCCCCCCCTGCTGCTATGGCAACCGACCCGGTATATTGCCGGGTCGGAAAGGCACCAAAGCAGAGCAAATGCCGGATCCCACCCGGTACGGACATGTTTCTCTTATTGGGTGGGATCCGGCATTTGCGATCTGTAAGCGGCATTGGATATACACAACTTGGGGACAAACGTATGTGTGTCATAGGAGCGTACTAAATTGCGGGTATCGCCCCACATAAAGTTAAAGTTTGCCCGATTATATGAAGCATGGTTCACAGATGTTATGAGAAAACAATTCTGCTGTAAAGATTATTAATTGTATTATCAACTGAGTTAACCCCAAGGATGTAAATGTGTTTCATGTCATTAGTGTATAAATGTAACAAAACTTGATCTTGGCAATGTACTGTATAACCATTACCAGGGGTGGTTTAAGAGAGGAGGGTACCCATGTGCAGTCTGCATGCTGGCCCCTACTCCCTGGCGGTGCAGTAGAGTAGACTCTGCTTTGTGCCAAAGCATACTACACATGCACAGGTCTCCGGGAAGATGACCTCTACATACCTCCCAGCTGTCCCGCTAATTGGACACTGTCCCGATGTCCGTCCCGCTGGTCGCAGTGTCCCATGGGCATTGGGGTGGGAGTGGGGCACTGCTGCTCTACTCTGCAAAGTGGCCAGTGATCACAGAATAGAGCGCACGGCATCTATCAGTGTGAGGAGGGTTAGCTGGGGGTGGCTGGGCACACCCCCAAACTGATGAAAAGGGGGGTTGCGGCACTAGGCCACGCGCTCTCCACCACAGGCCACGAGAGCTCCTTCCGAGGCCACGCCCCTTTTTCTGCCACGGCCGTACCTTTGGCCATACTTGCCAACATTTTTTAGTCTCCCCTCCGGGAGATGCCTGGAGAGGAGAAGCAGGTGGATGGTGATGAGGGCGGGGCCGGGCTAATTGTGTTATTAGGCCCCGTCCACACACCAGGAAAAGTCCACGATTGGGCACAATTTGCATAGGGGTGGGGCTAAAATAATGTGATTAGCATAATCACCTCATTAGGCCCCGCCCCCTCCATCGGTTCTGCGATTATGCTGTATTATTCTCCCCAATCTGCCCACTTCACTAGGAAGTGGGCAGAATGTGGGAGGGGTGCCCACTCTTCCGGGGCTGCTGGGGACTACCCAAGAATCAGGTTGCCTCCCGCAGAATCCAGAAGAGTAGGTAAGTATACCTTTGGTGCGGCATGTCCCGCTTCAACACCATCAAAAGTTGGGAGGTATGTATCCAGGACTGGATGGCTCGCCCACAAACTTGCTGCAGGGACCGCTGACACAGCTGGGTGGGCAAATTCAAATGCCCGCCCAGCTGTGAAATCAGGACAACATATTGAGCTGCAGATCGGTACGTGTGTATACTTACCTGAATTGGCAACTCTGTCGGCGTAACCTTGGGTCCACTGACATGTCCTAATGTGTGCCCAGCTTTAAGCTTTATTCCCACTGCCAGCAATTTTGTGAATTGTACTAGCAATTCTGATGCTAGAAAAACAAGAGTTAAGTGTTTATTTACAAAGCATTGGGTTGTAAAACCTGCTGCTTCTGATTGTGTTAATGCCCTATATTTAAAAAGGCATGGATGTTACTAGCAAAATCTAGCCATGTAAAAGCAATGCCCTTTTAAATATTGCGCATAAACATGTTTAGAAGCTTAATAAATAAACCCCTAAGAATCTGATAATGTAAATCATTTTGATCCCCACATAATGAAGAACTGAACAACTTTGGGAAGTGGGGTGTTGCTCAATCGGTTAGTGGGGGGATAATTCATTTTAGTGCGATATACTGCCGTGATGTTCAGCTGCTATTGTCAGCCATACATCACTCATTTTCCTGCTCTCCTCTATGGAGAGAAAGGGAAAATTAGCAATATTACTGCTGCCAAAATGCCTTTACCTGACTGTCCATGAGGCACTTAGTGGTTGTCACGTTGAATTGAGTTCCCCCTTTGTGGAAAACATCCCTGACTCAAATAAAACAACCTGTGTTAAACATTTGGCATTCACGTTCCTGGTTCTAAAATTCATGTTTTTATTCTGTTTATACCTGGCCGTATTCCTGCAGAGAATCTGATGAATTTAAATGTTTTATTTTAAGCAAAATTTTGTAAAAATAATTCACATGATAATATAGGGTGGTCTTCAGTATGCCGACTGACGTGATCCCGGCGCACAGTATACCGGCGCCGGGATCCCGACAGCCGGCATACCGACACTTATTCTCCCTCGTGGGGGTCCACGACCCCCCTGGAGGGAGAATAAAATAGCGTGGCGCGCCACCGTGCCCGTAGCGTGGCGAGCGCAGCGAGCCCGCAAGGGGCTCATTTGCGCTCGCCACACTGTCGGTAAGCCGGCGGTCGGGCGCTGGTATGCTGGTCGCCGGGAGCCCGACCGCCGGCATACCATAGTGAACCCGATAATATATACCCATCAGTCATAACATTAAAACCACTCAGAGGAGAAGTGAATTACATTGACATCTCGTTACAATGACACCTGTCCAGGGGTTGGGATATATTCGATAGCAAGTGAACAGTCCCTTCTTGAAGTTGATGTGTTGGAAGCAGAAAATATGGGCAAGGATCTGAACAACTTTGACGAGAGCCAAATTGTGATGGCTAGACGACTGGACACTGTGAGGGCATAATTGTATCTGGCACTGTGGGGGCATATGTGTATCTGGCACTGTGGGTGCATTATTGTTATTATCCTTTATTTATATGGCGCCACAAGGGTTCCGCAGTACCCAGTTACAGAGTACATAAACAAATAATCAAAACGGGAAAACAACAATTTACAGTTAAAGACAATATAGGGCAAGTACAGGGTAACTAAACATAACTACATCAATGGCACCTATCCAGGGGTTGGGATATATTAGATAGCAAGTGAACATTCCCTTCTTGAAGTTGATGTGTTGGAAGCAGGAAATATGGGCAAGAATCTGAACAACTTTGACGAGAGCCAAATTGTGATGGCTAGACGACTGGGTCAGAGCATCTGCAAAATGGCAGGTCTTGTGGGTGTTTCCAGGATGCGGTGGTTAGTACCAACCAAAAGTGATCCAAGGAAGGACAGCCGGTGAACAGGTGAAAGGGTCAAGGGTCTCTTTGATGTACATAGTCTGATCCCACAGAAGAGCTACTTTAGTACAAATTGCTGGAGAAGTTGATGCAGGCTATGATAGAGAGGTGTCAGAATATACAGTGTATCGCAGCTTGCTGTGTAGCCGCAGACCAGTCAGAGTGCTTATGCTGACTCCTGTCCACCAATAATACGCCTATAATGGGCAGGTGAGTGTCAGAACTGGACCATGGAGCTATGGAAGAAGGTGGCCTGGGCAGATGAATCATGCTTTCTTTTACATCAGGGCCCAAGATACCTGAAGCAGCTTCTGACTCCATACTGCCCCACTCGATTACTGTGATCTGTAGATGAAGGACTTTTAGCAGTACCTAGAATCTCCCGTAAATCATCAGGGGGTCGAGCTTTTATTCACGTGGCTCCGACTCTATGGAACTCAATCCCCACACAGTGCGAGAGGCCCCAACTATAGAATCCTTCAAAAGTAGACTCAAGACTTTCATGTTTACTCAGTATTTCCGTAATGTTCCTTTAGTATCTAAATGCTCTCTGTATTTTATGAAAAGCTGTTCTGTACTTCATTATTTTCTGTACTATATTATGCTATGTATCTGTTAAGCGCCTTGAGTCCTATAGTAGAAAGAGCGCTATATAAATAAAATAATTATTATTATTATTACATTATGTGGATGGACAGGTGCGTGTGCGTCGTTTTCCTGGGGAAGATATGGCACCAGGTTGCCAGGATATATAGATAGATAAATTAATGCCAGTGGGTACCAAGCTTTGCAAAACAAGATCTGTAAACTATGACATTGTTGCAGCAATGTAAAAGTAGTATTTCCTTCTACTGTAGTAAAGCGGTAAGGGGGAGATGTGGGAGTTCTGACTATTATGGGTCATAATGAATTTAAATGGTTCATATTTATTTAGCTGAATCTAGTGCTCCATGATAATATTACGTCCACTGGGGGTGTCAGGTACAATTAAGAGGGTAGCTTTTACAGTGAGTGGACATTCTGTACTCTTGCACACAGTATACAGGGCATTTACTGTGCGTTTGCACTCCCTGTGGGAATCACTAGATAAGAGCACTGATAAGGACGCGTTTCCCAGTGTCGGCTACAGTCGATCTTGGACAATATATATATATATTTGTAGCTCCATGCTCCCATATTGCAATGTAATGTTGCTGAAAGGACATTTTACCTGGAGTCCTATGTGTGATTATGAGGGCAAAGTAAGGAAAATTAGTAACGTTAAACTAGCATGTAGTCGTGCTTTCAGGTCCATTAAGTCCTCATTGTAAGGCTGACAGTGTTCCCTGGTGGTGGAATGTTAATAGAGAGCAGCAAAGTTCACGGCCTGGCCTGCAACAAGGATCAGGCAGTAGGCCCTAGTGATCTATGCTGTGACAGTAGCTCTGGCAGAGATAAACCCAGCAGGGACCCTGCTAAGCCCAGCAGTGGTCTGTGTAAGGTTGCTTTGGCTAAAGATTTAGGAGTGCTAGGGTAAATAATCTCTTCAGGACAAGGTGCAAAATGTGCATTTATTTGTACTAGTCCTCGTCACCTCAAATGGACTTCACAGTATTTGTCACATGAAAAGGGAAATCTGTGGCTGAAACACCATCTGCCTTCTAAAATCATTTATTGTGAATTCCAAATAGAGATATATGACTTGGTTTTTCTCTTTTGTATATAAAAAAAATTAAGACTTTTTACTTCAGTCAGGACTAGTAATACAACCGTTTTCCAAAGTGGTCCTCAAAATATTTTCCTCATTCTTAATTTCATTGCATCATTTTGGGCATTTGGCCTTAAATGTGTCCAGCTCTATCCACAGACTGCAATCAGAATTGCCAATATTTTCCAAAAGTCCACCTGGAGATCCCAGAGGGTAGGTGCAGGTGGGAGGTGCTGGGGGTGTGGCTAAGTGAATAGTGTCATCAAACCTCAGGACCACCCACTTTGATGGGGAAGTGGGCTTACTCTACTGGGAGGTCGGGTGAGCTGCCTAGGACTTATCTTGGCTGTAGGCTGTGCATAACTAACCTGAAAGTAATGGATCCCCTAAAGTTTGGTGTTTGGACACTGCCGGTAACACAGATACCACATGATAACTTTTTTTCCTCCACGCACTAGTAATAAAATACTGTAATTAAAAAAAAAAAAAAAACAGGATCATAAATCAATTTGTGTGAAAACCAAAGTCCGTTACATATACAGTAATTTGGACTTTCAGTGCAATCTTTCAGAAGCCATAGTGTACCTAATAGAATAGGCTTTACGTGTGATAAAGTACCAGCCAATCAGCTCCAAGCTGCCATGTCACAGGCTGTGTCTGAAACATGACAGTTAGAACCTGATTAGTCTGTAGTTTATCACTCTCCAATCTATCATTTTTCAAGGCTTAGTACATTTGGCCCTGTTTAAAGGCATCACAGTTTCTGGTGTCAGTGGCATTTCACAGGTCTTATCTACAAATCTTCACACTCGTCACACACCTTGGATCCGGATGCTGTTAAAATTGAGTGTACAGTGTATTGGTATTTTTTATGCTATTTATTTACGTTATCCTATGAAAAAAAATAGTACCTGCATCCCTATGAGCAATGATCGTAAATACATATTTTATTATGGTTTACTGAAATTATGGCTAAACATTTAGGGGCTTATTTAATAAATATGCGCAGCTGTAAATAGTAAAGCGACTAGATTGATGCAAGGTTTAATTTTCTAAACTGTGCTAGGGAAGTGCTGTAATCTTATTTGTTCCTATGGTATATAAATTATCTATGCACATTGCACCATGTTAATTAGGACAATAACTATGCATAAAAATTGATTATAAAATAACTGAGTATTTTTTTCTTCTTTTAAACCCCTTATGCACAAGGTTCCATAAACCGAGAAGGAACTGAAGTCCGTTATTGCTGCTGATAATTAAATATGACATATGAATAATCTTAGTCACCCATATTCCTTCCTACAGTTACTATGAGGAGCTCTGCTAAACAGTTTAATGAGTGGAATGCGTGGGAAATATATTTGGGAAGACATGCAGCTCCAAGTTCGGAAAAACCCCATGTCCAAAACAATCTAAATAATAGATCCCATAAGTTATAGCATTTTATTTACTTGTTTTTAGTGAGAGAGTACGCTAAATTATATAGATTGTAAACTTGCGAGCAGGGCCCTCCTACCTCTATTACTGTTATTTCCCAGTTTTGTTCTATCACTGTTTCGTTTGTAAAGGGCAACGGAATATGCTGTGCTATATAAGAAACTGTTAATACTAGATGACATATAGTGTCATTTACTCGCCAGTTACTACATACCGGATTATCTTCAATTTTAAAAATTTGTCTTTTAAATGAGTATTTATTTTACATTGGGTTGGATGTTAAATTGCACATTTGGATCAAACCTATTTTGAATTCCAAAATGTTCCAGTTCTTATAAAAAGATATTTAAAAAATCATCAAGGTTCAAAAGCTCATGAATTATGTGCTAATTGATTTATTGCAGTCCGTTAATACTGACAGCGGAGCCCGAGATTCTGTATAATTGATATGGAACTAAAACACTCAATTATTTCAGTGGTATTTTGTTTTTCTTGTTTGTTTGTTTTTTTGGGATTCCTGACACTGACTTAGCTCCTACAGTAATGTTTGACAGAGGTCATCGAAACGGCAACAAAAACAAACAGTGGAGCATTGAATGACCAGCTTAGCAGTTGGCATTATGCGTCCCTATGTTGTGTCCTATCAGATTATCAGTGCCTCAGCCAAACCATCTCTGTTACCTAGCCCCAGACTTTCCACTATGGAAATAGCTAAATGTTCCCCGCGCCCCTGCTGGGATTTGTATGCGAGGTATGAAGGGTTAATACCAGATTCATTTCATCGGGTGATTTGTTGAGGTGTGACACATCAGTTCTGCTGGCAACAAGATAACTTTTAAATGTGCGACATGTGTCACAGGCACATTGCACCGGAACAATACCGAAAATATGTCCTGTGTCTGGGAGATGAGGAGTAACAGTAGTGTTCTGCTGTGTTCCATGAGAATCTGTCCGCTAGGGGAACTGTTCAATAGAGAAATCAGCTGGGCAGATCCTACTCTTAGCAGTTTTGCAGAAAATAAGGTTCTTTGGCTCTCATTCCGAGTTGATCACTAGCTGCTTTCGTTCGCAGTGCACCGATCAGGCAAAAAAAACGGCACTTCCGCTCATGCGTATGGTGCGCACGCGCGACGTACGTTCACAACACCCGATGCAGTTTCACACAAGGTCTAGGGACGCTTTTCAGTTGCACTGCTGGCCGCAGAGTGATTGACAGGAAGTGGGGTGTTTCTGGGAGGTAACTGACCGTTTTCGGGGAGTGTGTGTAAAAACGCAGGCGTGTCAGATACAAACGCAGGCGTGGCTGGCTGAACGCAGGGCGTGTTCGTGACGTCAAAACAGGAACTAAATAGTCTGTAGTGATCGCAAGCTAGGAGTAGGTCTGGAGCTACTCTGAAGCTGCACAAAGTTATTTTGTAACCGCTGTGCGATCCTTTCGTTCACACTTCTGCTAAGTTAAGATACACTCCCAGAGGGCAGCGGCTTAGTGTTTGCACGGCTGCTAAAAGCAGCTAGCAAGCGATCAATGCGGAATGAGGGCCTATGTGCAGAACTGTATGCGAATGGGGTTCAGTATGATTTACTGATGGACACAATACTGACTTTCATAATCCCGAAAGCCATTGACCTACAGTCTAAATACCGACACGGTCAAAATACAGACATTCATTGTGCCGACAGAGTCAGAATGCCAACATTTGAAATGCGACATGTCAAAATACAGATCTGGGTTTTTCGGGGGGGGGGGGGGGGGGGGGTTGTGGCAGTGTCGACAGAGCATGGCTCGCTTTGCTCGCCATGCTTAGGACACATTTATGTTCCGCCTCCAGGTCCACTAGGATGGTAATGTATGAACAAGTCTGTTTTTGGTCGAAAATTCCTTAAAAACGCAAGTCAGCATGTTGACATGTCAGCATTTTGACATGTCTGCATTTCATTCCAGTATTCTGACTATGTCGGCATTTTGAACATGTTGGCATAATGATTTTGGTATTTTGACTGTCGGTCAATATCTGTCGGCATTGTGTCGGTCTGTAAATCAACTGCTACCACTTCTCTGGAATTCCCTACCTCTCCCCCTCAGACTCTCCACCTCTCTACAAAACTTCAAACGGGCTCTCAAGACCCACTTCACCAAACCCAGCCAAATCTCATCCTAACCCTCTGTTCTACACTCTCCATGTACCCCATCTGTCTCACCCCTGTCTGTCTACCCCTCCCCTTTAGAATGTAAGCTCTCACGAGCAGGGCCCTCTTCCCTCATGTGCTTACCCTTTTCTTACTTTAATAATCTTCAGCTGCACCAAATCCAGCAGTCTTCTGCCACCTGATACTTATTCCAGTGTCATCTGCTGATGTAACTATGTTTATTTACCCTGTACTTGTCCTATATTGTCGTCAACTGTAAGTTGCTGTTTTCCTGTTTGATTATTTGTTTATGTACTCTGCAATTGGGCGCTGCGGAACCCTTGTGGCGCCATATAAATAAAGGATAATAATAATAATAATAATACCCTATGAATGTATGTTATACTGAATATAAAGTAAATGTAGAGTAAAATAAATGGTATGTAAATGAAGATGCACTCTTTATCACATACACACACAAAGGGCGGGATGTAATAGTGTCTGAGTTTTTCCGACGCGTCAGATGTTTGCCGAACTCGGACATTTTTTTAAAGGGGAGGTCATAATGCCTTGTAAATGACTGCCCCTTTAAAAAAAGATGTCCGACTTCGTCCAGCATCCCGCCGTCGGGGCGAACTTGGACTCTTACATCCCGCCCAAAATGTTCTCTGCCATGGATAAAACCTGGGTATACACCCATACAATTGTTGGTCCATTCTTTTGTTTCTTTTGATATAAGATATCTTAAGAGTGTGTACATAAAAATCACAGCATTTGTTTTGCAGATCATGTATATATTGCAAGATATCTAGAAACTAAAAAAAATTTGCAGCGTTATAAGTGTTTCAGCACCCTAGCCCCACACTACCCATTCCTACAAGTCCTACAAACATATAGATATACGTTTGCCTGATTCTGATGTGGTCGGTATTGCACAGCCACAAGGAAGCCGTATGCACAAAATGCAGATAAAGCAAGAGACGTCTGTAGGCGCATCCTGCGTGCATCTACGATCTGGACGCAGCATCAGATCACTGTCGTGACCATTGGTCATGATGATTGCTGCCCTCGGCCAGTCTGCCTAAGCCGAAACTTACCCAGACTGATCCTCAGAACCCCTTTGCCAGGTACAGAAAGTCTGCGTCTGATTATGCTGAATTATTATTATTATTATTATTATTTATTTATTTATTACCAGTTATTTATATAGCGCACACATATTCCGCAGCGCTTTACAGAGACTATTTGGTCATTCACATCAGTCCCTGCCCCAGTGGAGCTTACAATCTATATTCCCTATCACATGTACACACAGACACATTCACGCTAGAGTTAATTTTTGTTGGAAGCCAGTTAACCTACCAGTATATTTTTGGATTGTGGGAGGAAACCGGAGTACCCAGAGGAAACCCACGCAAGTACGGGGAGAATATGCAAACTCCACACAGTTAGGGCCATGGTGGGAAAATATAGTGTTTTTGCAGCCTGATAGTGTTAACACCCCACCAGGATCCTATGTGGCTGTATAGCAGAACAAATATATTTCTACAAACATATAGTGATATGTCAGCCATATATGACCATATCAACAATACATTACATGTAAACATCCCATGTGGCACAGCGTAGCCAGAAATCTGTAGAGTGTGCACAGTATCACAATCTTTTATTCCAATATTTTAGAGATATTATTTTTGTAGATCGCAAGTTAGATTGTAAAGGGGTGTATGTATGCATTATCGGCAGTCTGAGCAGTACTTCAAAATGTAAGTGAAATAGATGGTAAAATCACATTGATAGTATTAGTCTACAAGTCTATACCTAGCCTAAGGGTTACTTACTACAACTTCACTCTCAAGTTACCATATTAATTGATGGTAAATTTGCCTCCCTGTTTGTTAATACCCAGTCTTATTTTGTTACTGTGCTCCCAATTGTAAAGTGTAACAGAATCTACACAGGCACTATAGGAGTAAAGTATTTGTAAAAATAATTCCACAGTTTATTCTGTCTGAGCTGACGTGTCCTTCTTTATAGGGAAAGATCATAATTCAGCACTGAATTCCTAATTCTCACATCACTTAGTCATTTTGTTCTAGAATGCCGGTAATAGAAGCCTGGTATCCTTCATAGGTATCTCGTTGTTAGGAAACTGCTATAGATGTAAGAAATCCCAGTAGCCCACTTCTGGCCCATACATGCTCCTATGTTAGGGAACCTTCTCCTCCGGGTGTAAGAAATCCCAATATCCCACCTCTGGCCCATACATGCTCCTATGATAGGGAACCTTCTCCTCTAAGTGTAAGAAATCCCAGTAGCCCTCGTCTGGCCCATGCATGCTCCTATGTTAGGGAATCTTCTGCTCTGGGTGTAAGAAATCCCAGTAGCCCACTTCTGGCCCATACATGCTCCTATGTTAGGGAACCTTCTCCTCTGGGTGTAAGAAATCCCAGTAGCCCTCGTCTGGCCCATGCATGCTCCTATGTTAGGGAACCTTCTCATCCGGGTGTAAAAAAATCCCAAAAGCCGACCTCTGGCCCATACATGGTCCTATGTTAGGGAACTTTCTGCTCTGGGTGTAAGAAATCCCAGTAGCCCACTTCTGGCCCATACATGCTCCTATGTTAGGGAACCTTCTGCACTGGGTGTAAGAAATCCCAGTAGCCCACTTCTGGCCCATACATGCTCCTATATTAGGGAACCTTCTGCTCTGGGTGTAAGAAATCCCAGTAGCCCACCTCTGGCCCATACATGTTCCTATGCTAGGGAACCTTCTCCTCTGGGTGTAAAAAAAATTCCAGTAGCACACCTCTGGCCCATACATACTCCTATATTGTTGCTTGACATTGGTGCAGACATTGATGTGTTCATCAACAGCGTTTGAAATCTATTATTTATTGTTCCACCCAATTTGTTTTTATTTCTTCTTTTAAGATCTGGGGAATTGCAAAGTAGACTGAACACACAGAGTGCGATAATATGCCTGAACTCTGCATGACATATCTCTACCGATTAATAGCCGATGACTTTGGCACAAAGATTTCATAAGAATGCCAGAATGAGGAAATAGTGTGATGGACAGAAGCTAGTATATCTTAGCTGTTTGCTGCTCCGCTGATAAGTAGCTAATTGATATCACCGTGCACATAGTAAAGCCTGGCCTTCCAGATGCTACAGGCTGCCCTCTGGCTTATTGATATGATAAGCTAAATAATGGATCACTCAGAGCTCATAAGAGGAACAGAGGTTTCCAGAGGCCCTATCTCCTTTGATACAGAACAGGCTCCTGCCTTTAATGCTGTCAGGATGGGGATGCTAGGATATCCCACTTAATTTACAATGTTGTTCCTTGAAGTAATTACCAGTGATGGCGAATTCCACTGTTAACACCTCCCTTATCACCTTCCTTTGTGGCTCAGTGTTCATTTATTTTTGCTCCCACTGTGAGCGAGGTCTGCTGAGATGTAATGGACTCCAGTGTGTGTTTTTGAAAACTTTTTCACCAGTAGCTCCTGCATTTCTTCTTGCAACCAAAAGGGAAAAAACCTTTAATGTAGCCTACAAGGTTAACAGTAGAACCAGCATCGGTGGAGGGTGATTGGATGGGCGGTGCATGAGTGAATGGAAAGTAAAGTCTTGACCCCCTGCAGGGTCGGAGTCTGTTAGCTTCACTGCTCTCTTTATGGCTAATGGGTCACTGTGTGGCTCTTTGTTTTGTTTGAAGTGTTTGTGTTTGTTCTTAGCAAATTTTCAGATGGGGTGAAAGAGCCCTGCTTTGTATGGAGGCAATCAGAAGAGGGTTTTATAGGGGGGATCTGTTTATTGTTACATTCTTGACCCTGAGCTGGACACCTCTTGCCACCAAGGCACAGCTCTCATTATCTCTCCTATCAGCTCCACAGCCCATAAAACCTCTCATCTGTTTCTTATCAGAAATCACAATCTGTTATATTTTACAGTGAGTCGCTGCGTTGTCACAGCAGGCATAGGCTTACACAATTTAATGCTGCTATAGTTTAGGCATCACTTTCCACATAGCAGACTATATAGTGGTGTCTCGTACACATCACACCATATAAATCCTCACCATAGATTGTGTCAGTAATGAATGAACACTCGTAAACTAGGTTCCTTCACATGTATGTATTTTACTGCTGCTGTCTCGTTAGAGAATACTGTAAGTTTGATGAGATGCGATCAATTTACCGGCTGTCGGGATCCTGGCGTTCAGGAGACAGACGCCGGAATCTCTACTGCTGCTGATATACCGACAGCCGGAATCTAGACCAACACCGGCTATTCCCACTTGGTTGGTGGGTCCATGCCACCAACCGAGTGGGAATAGAACTTGTGTCGAGCGAAACGAGGGGACTCGCTGCCAGGATTCTGGCAGACGGATGCTGCTGTCGGTATAGTGACAGCCGGTATCCCGTCTGCTGGGATATCATATGTGTCCCAGTTGGACAATCTCAGCTTCGTTTTAAAGAGGGGTACACACGTATCGATGTGTGCCGAGCGTTATAGCACAGACCGCTCGCCACACATCTCTCCCCCCGCTCAGCGCAATGTGTGTTGAGAGGGGGGGGGGGGGGGGCTTACTTCACCCAGCGGTGAAGTGAGCAATCTAGAGTCAGCGATAGTGGCGCGATTGCTATTGCTATGAGGCATACACGCGGAGATATGTGTGCTTCATTTCAAAGCAATCTAGTCAGATTGATTAGAATTTAAGCATGCATCGCTACGTGTGTACCCCCCGTAACTCTTTCTCCCTCTTGCTAAATATATATTTCTCTGACGTCCTAGTGGATGCTGGGAACTCCGTAAGGACCATGGGGAATAGCGGCTCCGCAGGAGACTGGGCACAAAAGTAAAGCTTTAGGACTACCTGGTGTGCACAGGCTCCTCCCCCTATGACCCTCCTCCAAGCCTCAGTTAGATTTTTGTGCCCGGCCGAGAAGGGTGCACACTAGGGGCTCTCCTGAGCTTCTTAGTGAAAGTTTAGTTTTAGGTTTTTTATTTTCAGTGAGTCCTGCTGGCAACAGGCTCACTGCATCGAGGGACTAAGGGGAGAAGAAGCGAACTCACCTGCGTGCATAGTGGATTGGGCTTCTTAGGCTACTGGACACCATTAGCTCCAGAGGGACCGAACACAGGCCCAGCCTCGGAGCTCGGTCCCGGAGCCGCGCCGCCGGCCCCCTTACAGAGCAAGAAGAAGAAAAGGTCCGGAAAAATCGGCGGCAGAAGACATCAGTCTTCAACAAGGTAGCGCACAGCACTGCAGCTGTGCGCCATTGTTACTCAGGCACACTTCACACTCCGGTCACTGAGGGTGCAGGGCGCTAGGGGGGGGCGCCCTGAGCAGCAATGTAAAACACCTTGGCTGGCATAAATACACCACATATAACCCCCAGGGCTATATGGGTGTATTTTAACCCCTGCCAGAACTCACCTAAAAAGCGGGAGAAAAGGCAGCCGAGAAGGGGGCGGAGCCTATCTCCTCAGCACACGGGCGCCATTTTCCATCACAGCTCCGCTGGAAGGACGTCTCCCTGACTCTCCCCTGCAGTCCTGCACTACAGAAAAGGGTAAAAAAGAGAGGGGGGCACTAATTTGGCGCAGTTTTATACTAACAGCAGCTATAAAGGGAAAAGCACATTTTATAGTGGTATTCCTGTATATATATATAGCGCTCTGGTGTGTGCTGGCATACTCTCCCTCTGTCTCCCCAAAGGGCTAGTGGGGTCCTGTCCTCTATCAGAGCATTCCCTGTGTGTGTGCGGTGTGTCGGTACGATTGTGTCGACATGTTTGAGGAGGAAAATGAGATGGAGGCGGAGCAATTGCCTATTATACAGTTGTCACCCCCTAGGGAGTCGACACCTGAGTGGATGAGCTTGTGGAAGGAATTGCGTGACAGTGTCAGCTCCTTACGACAGACAGTTGACGACATGAGACAGCCGGCTACTCAGCTTGTGCCTGTCCAGGGGTAATAGAACAAAAGAAGAGAGAGACTCTTTGTTGGGGCACTCTTAGTCAAAAAATATTAGACACTAAAACTTAACATTTAATAGATATAATAAAAATCTAGTGACTCAAAAGTAAAGATAAGAATTGTGAACAAATATATTCATGCATATTATTCATGCATATCACTCAATGCTTCTATTTTAAAAATAGATCTGAAAAATGCCTGGGTGAAAATTATTTGTAGTTAATATTTTCTTTGGGACAAATCTGTCTATATTTTGAGACAGGATATAATTATGGTCCCCCAGGGATACTACCTATGTTCAGTTTTGAAATATTGTGCAATTTCTTAAAGAGAAAGGTTAAAGGAAATATGGTCTTTTAAATGTTGCCTTAATAGGTCCTTAGGCACCTACTGCTCTATGTCTGGGCAGTGGTGTTACCGGAAAGGCTTTTACTTGATTAAACAGTGCATTGTTCGACTCTATGCAATCAATAGAAGTCTGAAAATATGATGTAGGGATAGGGATAATTACATACTTAACAGTAATACAGTAATGCAGTTGGTAGAGATTTGAGAATACAATATTTTAAATTTTGCATAAAGATATATTGAAAAGAGGATTTATTTTGTGCGGTATCTTTTGTAATAGTACAGTAAAATTCTCAAAAATAGCATTAAGGAAAAGACAGCGATTTGAAAGAGAAAAAAAAGAAGAAAGAAAGGGGTATGTCTTACTTCTGCTGTTCAGCTGGATTGTTTACTGCACCTGGTGTTCGCTGTTGGTCCCCCACACAGTTACTGACCAGGCCTACCACAGATTTGCTTCCAAGATCGGACGAGATCAGGCGTATCCTGTGGAGTATGGCCGTAATCTGCTGAATGAGAGAGTATGACTGCCAAAGTGCTTCTGCTGTCCAAATTAATGGATGAGAGAGCATGAAAATAATATATTGTTTATATATATATATAATGGGCTCTATAGTGATGCCATAGTTTGTAATGTGCCCAGGTGGACTCCTATATGGAGATAGATATATCCAAATGGAGGGAGCTGAATGCTCTCCACTATTTTTAAACTAACAGTATTTTCTTTGTTAAGGAAAAAAAGAAGAAGGAGAGAAAATAAATAAGGAGACCCTAGAGATACTGACCAACGGTAATCACTTAATTCCTGTGCGAGTATTGCATATAATCACACTGCACATACCGTGAGTGTCAGAACTGCCCTAACATTCATATAATTACACTGCATATAGCATGGGTATCAGAAGTACCCTGACATTCGAACAGTTAATGAGTATGAAACAGAAGTATTAAGCAAAACTGCAAAAGCTTAATTCTTATAAAAATATTACATGTGGTCACACTGCAGTATGATATGAATATAAAAATTTTTTGCTGCAAACACTTTAGTTATTGTACAGATATTACATATGGTCATACTGCATAAACGTGATATATAAGTATCAAAGAATGCTCATAATTCAGAGGTATTGACAGACTGCAGACTTGATTGCTGTACAGATATTGCATGTAATCACACTGTGGTATGATATAAATATCAGAAAAAAGGCTCTCAATTCAAAGTTAACATGAACATGTGTAGTTGTATAGAAAATCAATAGAAATCACACTTAATAAAAAAGAGATACATAATAAGGTTTGATGATCCAAAAAGGGTGCTTACTGAACCGATAAATCCCTTAGTGTGGGGGTGGGCTGCGCAGTCCCACAGAGTCCCACTAACCAAACGGCCCGTTTCACCTATCTAGGCTTGTTCAGGGGTCTCAAACGCCATCAGGGGCTTTAAAACGCCCGTTACCTCAAATGGCAGACACAGACACGGATACTGACTCCAGTGTCGATGATGAGGAGACAAACGTGACTTCCACTAGGGCCACACGTTACATGATTGAAGCAATAAAAAATGTATTGCATATATCTGATAATACAAGTACCACTAAAAAGGGTATTATGTTTGGTGAGAAAAAACTGCCTGTAGTTTTTCCTGTATCCGAGGAATTAAATGAAGTGTGTGATGAGGCGTGGGTTTCCCCCGATAAAAAACTGATAATTCCTAAAGGGTTATTGGCATCGTACCCTTTCCCGCCAGAGGATAGGGCACGTTGGGAAACACCCCCTAGGGTGGAAAAAGCGCTCACACGCTTGTCTAAACAGGTAGCACTACCCTCTCCTGATACGGCCGCCCTAAAGGAACCTGCCAATAGAAAGCTGGAGAATATCCTAAAATGTATATACTCTCACACGGGTGTTGTACTGCGACCAGCAATCGCCTCAGCCTGGATGTGCAGTGCGGGCCTGGCGTGGTCGGATTCCCTGACTGAAAATATTGATACCCTAGATAGGGACAGTATATTACTGACTATAGAGCATTTGAAGGATGCATTTCTATATATGCGTGATGCACAGAGGGATATTTGCCGACTGGCATCAAGAGTTAGCGCGCTGTCCATTTCTGCAAGAAGAGGTTTATGGACGCGGCAGTGGTCAGGTGATGCGGATTCTAAAAGGCACATGGAAGTATTGCCTTATAAGGGGGAGGAGTTATTTGGGGTAGGTCTATCAGACCTGGTAGCCACGGCAACTGCTGGAAAATCCACATTTTTACCCCAGGTAGCTTCTCAACCTAAGAAGACGCCATATTATCAGGCGCAGTCCTTTCGGCCCCATAGGGGCAAGCGGGCAAAAGGCGCCTGATTTCTGCCCCGTGGCAGAGGGAGAGGAAAAAGGCTGCAACAAACAGCCAGTTCCCAGGAACAAAAGCCCTCTCCTGCCTCCACAAAGTCCTCAGCATGACGCTGGGGCTTTACAAGCGGACTCAGGCACGGTGGGGGCCCGTCTCAAGAAGTTCAGTGCGCAGTGGGCCCACTCGCAAGTGGACCCCTGGATCCTTCAGGTGGTATCTCAGGGGTACAAATTGGAATTCGAGACGTCTCCCCCTCGCCGTTTTCTAAAGTCTGCTTTACCGACGTCTCCCTCAGACAGGGAGGCAGTATTGGAAGCCATTCACAATCTGTATTCCCAGCAGGTGATAATCAAGGTACCCCTCCTACAACAGGGAAAGGGGTACTATTCCACACTATTTGTGGTACCGAAGCCGGACGGCTCGGTGAGACCAATTTTAAACCTAAAATCCATGAACACTTACATACAAAGGTTCAAATTCAAGATGGAGTCACTCAGAGCAGTGATTGCAAACCTGGAAGAAGGGGACTATATGGTGTCTCTGGACATCAAAGATGCTTACCTACATGTCCCAATTTACCCTTCTCACCAAGGGTTCCTCAGGTTTGTGGTACAGAACTGTCACTATCAGTTTCAGACGCTGCCGTTTGGATTGTCCACGGCACCCCGGGTCTTTACCAAGGTAATGGCCGAAATGATGATACTCCTTCGAAGGAAGGGAGTTTTAGTTATCCCTTACTTGGACGATCTCCTGATAAGGGCAAGATCCAGGGAACAGTTGGAAGTCGGAGTAGCACTATCTCAGATAGTGCTGCGCCAGCACGGTTGGATTCTCAATATTCCAAAATCGCAGCTGATCCCGACGACACGACTTCTATTCCTAGGGATGATCCTGGACACAGTCCAGAAAAAGGTGTTTCTCCCGGAGGAGAAAGCCAGGGAGTTATCCGAACTAGTCAGAAATCTCCTAAAGCCAGGCCAAGTCTCAGTGCATCAATGCACAAGGGTCCTGGGAAAGATGGTGGCTTCTTACGAAGCAATCCCATTCGGCAGATTCCACGCAAGAACCTTCCAGTGGGATCTGCTAGACAAATGGTCCGGGTCGCATCTTCAGATGCATCAGCGGATAATCTTGTCACCAAGGACAAGGGTGTCTCTCCTGTGGTGGTTGCAGAGTGCTCATCTTCTAGAGGGCCGCAGATTCGGCATTCAGGACTGGGTCCTGGTGACCACGGATGCCAGCCTGAGAGGCTGGGGAGCAGTCACACAGGGAAGAAATTTCCAGGGCTTGTGGTCAAGCCTGGAGACATCACTTCACATAAATATCCTGGAGCTAAGGGCCATCTACAATGCTCTAAGCCTAGCAAGACCTCTGCTTCAAGGTCAGCCGGTGCTGATCCAGTCGGACAACATCACGGCAGTCGCCCACATAAACAGACAGGGCGGCACAAGAAGCAGGAGGGCAATGACAGAAGTTGCAAGGATTCTTCGCTGGGCGGAAAATCATGTGATAGCACTGTCAGCAGTGTTCATTCCGGGAGTGGACAACTGGGAAGCAGACTTCCTCAGCAGACACGACCTCCACCCGGGGGAGTGGGGACTTCACCCAGAAGTCTTCCACATGATTGTGAACCGTTGGGAAAAACCAAAGGTGGACATGATGGCGTCCCGCCTCAACAAAAAACTAGACGGGTATTGCGCCAGGTCAAGGGACCCTCAGGCAATAGCTGTGGACGCTCTGGTAACACCGTGGGTGTACCAGTCAGTGTATGTGTTCCCTCCTCTGCCTCTCATACCCAAGGTACTGAGAATCATAAGAAGGAGAGGAGTAAGGACTATACTCGTGGCTCCGGATTGGCCAAGAAGGACTTGGTACCCGGAACTTCAAGAGATGCTCACAGAGGACCCGTGGCCTCTACCTCTAAGAAAGGACCTGCTCCAGCAGGGACCCTGTCTGTTCCAAGACTTACCGCTGCTGCGTTTGACGGCATGGCGGTTGAACGCCGGATCCTGAAGGAAAAAGGCATTCCGGATGAAGTCATCCCTACCCTGATCAAAGCCAGGAAGGATGTAACCGTACAACATTATCACCGTATTTGGCGTAAATATGTTGCGTGGTGCGAGGCCAGGAAGGCCCCTACAGAGGAATTTCAACTGGGTCGTTTCCTGCATTTCCTGCAAACAGGACTGTCTATGGGCCTAAAATTAGGGTCCATTAAGGTTCAAATTTCGGCCCTGTCGATTTTCTTCCAAAAAGAACTGGCTTCAGTTCCTGAAGTTCAGACGTTTGTCAAGGGGGTACTGCATATACAGCCTCCTTTTGTGCCTCCAGTGGCACCTTGGGATCTCAATGTAGTTTTGGGGTTCCTAAAATCACATTGGTTTGAACCACTCTCCACTGTGGACTTAAAATATCTCACATGGAAAGTGGTAATGCTGTTAGCCCTGGCTTCAGCCAGGCGTGTCTCAGAATTGGCGGCTTTATCCTATAAAAGCCCTTACCTAATTTTTCATACGGACAGGACAGAATTGAGGACTCGTCCTCAATTTCTCCCTAAGGTGGTTTCAGTGTTTCACTTGAACCAGCCTATTGTGGTACCTGCGGCTACTAGGGACTTGGAGGACTCCAAGTTGCTGGACGTAGTCAGGGCCCTGAAAATATATGTTTCCAGGACGGCTGGAGTCAGAAAATCTGACTCGCTGTTTATCCTGTATGCACCCAACAAGCTTGGTGCTCCTGCTTCTAAGCAGACTATTGCTCGTTGGATTTGTAGTACAATTCAGCTTGCACATTCTGTGGCAGGCCTGCCACAGCCAACATCTGTAAAAGCCCATTCCACAAGGAAGGTGGGCTCATCTTGGGCGGCTGCCCGAGGGGTCTCGGCTTTACAACTTTGCCGAGCAGCTACTTGGTCAGGGTCAAACACGTTTGCTAAATTCTACAAATTTGATACCCTGGCTGAGGAGGACCTGGAGTTCTCTCATTCGGTGCTGCAGAGTCATCCGCACTCTCCCGCCCGTTTGGGAGCTTTGGTATAATCCCCATGGTCCTTACGGAGTTCCCAGCATCCACTAGGACGTCAGAGAAAATAAGAATTTACTTACCGATAATTCTATTTCTCGTAGTCCGTAGTGGATGCTGGGCGCCCATCCCAAGTGCGGATTGTCTGCAATACTTGTACATAGTTATTGTTACAAAAATCGGGTTATTATTGTTGTGAGCCATCTTTTCAGAGGCTCCTCTGTTATCATGCTGTTAACTGGGTTCAGATCACAGGTTGTACGGTGTGATTGGTGTGGCTGGTATGAGTCTTACCCGGGATTCAAAATCCTTCCTTATTGTGTACGCTCGTCCGGGCACAGTATCCTAACTGAGGCTTGGAGGAGGGTCATAGGGGGAGGAGCCAGTGCACACCAGGTAGTCCTAAAGCTTTTACTCTTGTGCCCAGTCTCCTGCGGAGCCGCTATTCCCCATGGTCCTTACGGAGTTCCCAGCATCCACTACGGACTACGAGAAATAGAATTATCGGTAAGTAAATTCTTATTATATATATATATATATATATACACACACACACACACACACACACACACACACACACACACATTGCAATTTAATGCACAGTTCAGTTCTGCCCTTTATTCACTTGTACATACTCATTTAGGATTCAGCACTTGATAACTTTTGAGTGTTGAAGTTGCCTGCTGATTTTCTACTGTAAATTCAGGTTCACTTATCCCCTTAGTACAGATGCATCTTCATACACTGAGCATTTTACACCATACGGAGCGAGACGCCCAACGCGACTGAGATGCTCCGAGAGGAGGCGTGTTAAGTATTTTCCTGAGATTTTGCATTGTAGCCACATCGCAGACGCAGCGAGAAGCCGCTCACGGTGCACTAGAGACACTAGGCTGTGGCCACACAATAACTGGTTTTGGGTTTTCACGTGTACAAAGTCGCAGGTGAAGCACAACGGATCTCGGCATAAGGAAAAGCCGCCGCCACTGATGTTGGAGCCATTTTTACATAGTTTTAGACTCAGCCGCACATGGATATACAAACATCGCACCCCAGAATGATCAGCGCAGTCTAGCAGTGCAATTTTGTCACTGACAGCTGCTTTATTTATGAACAGAGAAGACACTCAGTGTGGCAGAGACGCACAGGACCTGGTGCACCAAGAGGGGTTATTTGGAGTTATGGACACTACAGTATAAATGCACATATCTGTAAATATATTTATTTTTAGTGTAGGGAAAAACAGACAGACCGAAACGCTGAGATAACTTAACATCTCCACGCTTAGCCACCCTTATACTTTCACTATGATAATTTAAGTAATTCGAGAATTGGAAAGCTATACGTTAATAGTATAGGCGTGGCATAGATAAGGTTGAGGCTGACTGATATAAGTGCATTCCCTGAGCCCACCGTGATGCGCTCAGTCTGAGTTGCGTTCCCTGCTTAATGAATGTTAGAGCAGACTAATATCTACAGGTCTCTCACGCCGTCCTTACTTCACTCTCGTTTGGAAGTGTAGTGTAATGTGCTGTGTAGTGTGACTAGTGGACGCTACTGTGCTGTGTAGTGTGACTAGTGGACGCTACTGTGCTGTGTAATGTGACTAGCGGACACTACTGTGCTGTGTAGTGTGACTAGTGGACTCTACTGTGCTGTGTAGTGTGACTAGTGGACGCTACTGTGCTGTGTAATGTGACTAGCGGACACTACTGTGCTGTGTAGTGTGACTAGCGGACGCTACTGTGCTGTGTAGTGTGACTAGTGGACGCTACTGTGCTGTGTAGTGTGACTAGCGGACGCTACTGTGCTGTGTAATGTGACTAGCGGACGCTACTGTGCTGTGTAGTGTGACTAGCGGACGCTACTGTGCTGTGTAATGTGACTAGCGGACGCTACTGTGCTGTGTAATGTGACTAGTGGACGCTACTGTGCTGTGTAATGTGACTAGTGGACGCTACTGTGCTGTGTAGTGTGACTAGTGGACGCTACTGTGCTGTGTAATGTGACTAGCGGACGCTACTGTGCTGTGTAATGTGACTAGTGGACGCTACTGTGCTGTGTAGTGTGACTAGTGGACGCTACTGTGCTGTGTAGTGTGACTAGTGGACGCTACTGTGCTGTGTAGTGTGACTAGCGGACGCTACTGTGCTGTGTAATGTGACTAGCGGACGCTACTTTGCTGTGTAATGTGACTAGTGGACACTACTGTGCTGTGTAATGTGACTAGCGGACGCTACTGTGCTGTGTAGTGTGACTAGCGGACGCTACTGTGCTGTGTAGTGTGACTAGCGGACGCTACTGTGCTGTGTAGTGTGACTAGTGGACGCTACTGTGCTGTGTAGTGTGACTAGCGGACGCTACTGTGCTGTGTAATGTGACTAGTGGACGCTACTGTGCTGTGTAGTGTGACTAGTGGACGCTACTGTGCTGTGTAGTGTGACTAGCGGACGCTACTGTGCTGTGTAATGTGACTAGTGGACGCTACTGTGCTGTGTAGTGTGACTAGCGGACGCTACTGTGCTGTGTAGTGTGACCAGCGGACGCTACTGTGCTGTGTAATGTGACTAGTGGACGCTACTGTGCTGTGTAGTGTGACTAGCGGACGCTACTGTGCTGTGTAGTGTGACTAGCGGACGCTACTGTGCTGTGTAGTGTGACTAGTGGACGCTACTGTGCTGTGTAATGTGACTAGTGGACGCTACTGTGCTGTGTAGTGTGACTAGTGGACGCTACTGTGCTGTGTAATGTGACTAGTGGACGCTACTGTGCTGTGTATTGTGACTAGCGGACGCTACTGTGCTGTGTAGTGTGACTAGCGGACGCTACTGTGCTGTGTAGTGTGACTAGTGGACGCTACTGTGCTGTGTAATGTGACTAGTGGACACTACTGTGCTGTGTAGTGTGACTAGTGGACGCTACTGTGCTGTGTAGTGTGACTAGCGGACGCTACTGTGCTGTGTAGTGTGACTAGCGGACGCTACTGTGCTGTGTAATGTGAATTGGTACTATTATGTGGCCACGCCTCTTCCCCATGAAACCACACCTCTAGAAATTCCACTAAGGGGTGCCAAAATATATTTTCGCTTACCACAAAAATTAGGCTCGGGACGGCCCTGCGTGCACATCACATGCACAGGCCAGGAGAGGAGCCGCCAAGATTGAAGAATATGCGCCCATAGTAATGGATGATACAAGAACAGATGAGGTGTAACCGGAAAAAAGAGGATGCCAGCAGATGCAAAAGGTCAGACGGAGGGGAAGACGGACAATCTGGAGGGGAGCAGGTACGGTGTATGGCCAGGCGGTAGAGAGATGGAGAGGAAGGAAGAAGTGTCAGCATAATAGGTATGATTCTTGCATCACTTACAGTAAAAGCCATTAGCAGTTTGAACTTGCCTCTGACTCTTTATGACTGTATTAAAAAAAAAGGGCACTCTTTGTCTCTGTACTGTGATGAGAGTGAAACTAGTCTTTTCCACGTGTAAGCTGCCGGGTGGGCATTTGAGAAAGACTAGGGTAATGATCCCTGTCCTATATTGCAGTGCCTTGAATGTAAACAATCCCTCCTGCCATCAGAATTTGACTGCCAAGTGGAGTAGAAATGGTGCATCAATAGCATGGCACCTAATACAGGTATTCTCCTGAAGGCAGTGGCACTACTAACGGATCTGTGTTTTGTGCATAGAATACAGTGTCTGTCTCTAAGTACCCCTACACACCAGGACAATTTGGCCTCCAATTCCCCGATTTCGACGCGTCGTACAATCGATTTTATGGAAAAAGTGCAGAATCGTACCTGTTTTGACACTGATTCCGATCTGATGCGCGCCCCCGCAGCTCGTATGTCTGATTGGAGATTTTACCTACTGCAGTAAAGATTTGTTAATACGACCTCCGATTGGGTGCTGATCGTGTGCAGATCTGTGTGTGTTTGCATCTCCAATCCATCGCGAGACCATCGTGCGACCCGCCTATTTGAATTTCAAAGGCCAATCTGCAAGACTGTCGCATGGTTTACTGTGCAACACACGATGCACCGGATCCGACCGTCTGACCACAATAGGAATACAATCGCGATTGTTTGACAATCGTTTGGCACAAATGCACTGTTTTTAACAAATCATGAGCCTGGGACTGCCCGGGAGCTCTCGGGAAGTTCAAGGGAAATCGTTTCACGATCATCGCACGATCGTGGTTGTTCTGGTGCGTACCCACCCTTTCTGTGAGCTGCTGTATATGGTGAATGATCTGCTCCATACTCGTGGCACTACTTTCATGCAGCACCCCTGGGTGGTTACCTTGTCAACCTATGCCAGCAACCAGCACTGGTGTAATCATTCAGCTTGCTGAACAATATACATCTAAAAATTCCTGCGTGTTAATGTGAAATTTTGGAGTTATTTTCAGTTAAATTCAGCAGACATTTTTTGCTTGGACTCATTTTAAACAATATAAACAATAAAAGGTTCTCTACCTGGCGTAATATGTATAAGGGGGGTACTACTGTAAGGTGTAATGTGACTGACAGGCACTACTGTGCGGTGTAATGTGAATTGGTACTATTATGTGCCCACGCCCCTTTCCCATGAAGCCATGCCCCTATATATTGGACGCGTGCCTCAGGCATGCTCTGTCCCTATTTTCAATTGGGGGGCACCAATGTAAAATTTTGCCTTGAGCGCCACAAGGTCCAGAACTGCCCCTAGATCTTGTATTGCTAAATATATTGCCCAGCCATGTTAATGCATCTACCTGGTGCAATGTGTATAAGGGGCTCTACCTGGCGCAATGTGTATAAGGGGCTCTACCTGGCACAATGTGTATAAGGGGCTCTACCTGGTGCAATGTGTATAAGGGTCTACCTGGTGCAATGTGTATAAGAAGCTCTGCCTGGTGCAGTGTGTATAAGGTGCTACCTAGCTCAATGTGTATAAGGGGCTACCTGGCGCAGTGTGTATAAGGGACTCTACCTGGTGCAAAGTGTATAAGAAGCTCTACGTGGTGCAATGTGTATAACGGGCTCTACCTGGTACAATGTGTATAAGGTGCTACCTAGCACAATGTGTATAAGAGGCTCTAGCTGGTGCAATGTGTATAAGAGGCTCTAACTGGTGCAATGTGTATAAGGGGCTGCTTGGTGCAATGTATATAAGATGCAATTAATCCCACCTACTTTGGAATTGGCTCCGCCTACAGTTGGTTTGGTGCCACCCACATAAGGCCACTTCTAGATTTTTTTCAGGGCCACTTTTGTTTCCCAATCCGCCCCTGGTGGTGAGAGTCTCTAATTGGTAAAACCACTAAGAAGACTATTGCAATAATCAATGCGGGAGATAATGAGAGCATGGATTTTTGCAGTGTCTTGTGTAAGTCTTTGTGTAAAATATTATCTCTGTTATGTCATTGCCCTAATCCAATACAAGGCATCCTGCACAGCAGCTGGGGAAGAACGTGGGATACCTAGTCTCTGTATGCTTGTCATGACTGAGCATCCTGCATTGCACATTCTTGGACCAGAGTATGTATGAGTAAATGGCAGTTATATCTGTTTAGCATCTATGTCCTGGGTTTTAACCTTTAGCACATTTCAGTGTCCTGGCTCTCCCGGCCACTTCCTGGTATATAGCACACAGATCTGTTCTATCACTACATGATTACAGCGAGCTCCTTCAGAGGCTCAGATAAAGTGATTACCCGGGGAGGCTACAGTAGCAACATTTTGGATCACACTAGCCGCCCCTGCAGTCTGCCACAGAGAAGTGCTACTTGCAGTTGAAAGATTTACATATATAAAAGTAAACCATGTTGTAATGCAATCTTCTGATGACTCTGGGGTCTAAATGTTGTCCTAAATACCGGCTGTCAAGCCCCTCAGCTGTTTGCGTCTATTGAGTCTTGATAGACTGTGCCCTTCTTAGTTGAGTGCTGAGCACATGCGTTTGTAATGCTACTCAGATAAGTAGGATACAATGAAACACTCTGTTTTTAATCATAATGTAGAATAATTAAAAAAATAATGGAATAAAACAAGTAGGAAATTGTTGGTGTTCTATAAAGAATCTTTTTCTTTTCAAATCAGTGAGTTACGTTAGAGAATGTACAAATATTTAATTTTGTTCCTTCTTACTGGTAAAAATTGGTCCTATACTGTACATATGAGATTCTGTCTTGGTATCTATAAATCACAGCGTTATTAAATGTGCCGCGGTTTAATTTGCCAGCAATGAAGACAGTGAGTGGTAGACCTGTGGTACTGTATGGTCCACAATTGTCGTTAACTATTTCACTGTTGTTCTGATTTTCCCACTTGTGAACTGGTCACATTCCAACCGGGTGTGGTTCGTTTTATCGACAGTATCTAGGTCGACAATGTTTAGGTCGACCACTATAGGTCGACAGTCACTATGTCGACATGGATGGAAGGTCGACAGGGTTTCTAGGTCGACATGTGCTAGGTCGACAGGTCTAAAGGTCGACATGAGGATTTTTTATTTTTTTTTTGGGTGTCGTTTTCTTCGTAAAGTGACCGGGATCCCAAATTAGTGCACCGCGTTCGCTCGCCATGCTTCGGGCATGGTGCCTTCGCTCCGCTACCGCTTCGCTCGGCACACTTTACCGTTCCAATAGTAGTCCACGTGGATCGTTAAGTATGAAAAAATCCCCCCCAAAAAATGTGAAAAACTCATGTCGACCTTTAGACCTGTCGACCTAGCACATGTCGACCTAGAAACCCTGTCGACCTTCCATCCATGTCGACCTAGTGACTGTCGACCTATAGTGGTCGACCTAAACATTGTCGACCTAGACACTGTCGATCTTCAGACCGGATCCCATTCCAACCTCCATGTTGATCTCTCTTTTTGTGCGTAGTACCCACATACATATTTTTCCCCAAATGATTTTGACTAAAGACTCAAATGCTGAAATTAGCAGAATTGTATCCAATTCACAGTTTTTCATACTGCCAAATAGGTTTGCAAAATATTTAGATAATATTGATTATGATATCTATTTTAATTAAAAAAAAATGTGTTTGTTTTTGGTCTGGTTATCACCAGACGGCTTTTACCTTGTGTACAAGGAGGCTTCATCCAGCCAATAGCAGCTATGATGGTGTAAATTGTCCTATCCTTGGACTCTCTTATCTACTGCAGTGCAGTGAGTCTAAAGACCCATACACACTAGACGAGAAAGTAAAAGATCTTTTACAGTCTTGTCTAGTGTGTACACTCAATGTCGTTAATGATGCGCGCTCACGCGCATCGTTAACGACCCCTCCCTCGTCTGAACATGTACAGACGAGGGATATCCTCGTTAACGACAAGGGCTTCGTTCCCCCCGCTACCATCCCTCCCTTCCTTGCTGGCATTGGCAAGTGGATATGCACTTGCCGATGCCGGGTCTGCGCCAACGCCAAATCGGCGTCAGCGGATTTTCATTTAGTGTGTATGGGCCTTAAATTCTAGTCCTCATAAATGATCATCGGACATATCTCAGACATGTTCTACTGTTCAATAGGGGGTACTACCCTGGATATTACATTGTACATAATAATGATCAACGTGGAGTCTGACATTTTTGTTTTCAATGTTTTAAACGGTGTATGTTGAGTTGATTGCAATATGTACAAATGGGAGTAACTGTGTTATTTGTTTATTTATTTATTTATGTTGGTCACTTTAAACTTGTAGTTCTCACATAGAAAGATATATGATGTTACCTGAATTATTGTCTACTAGTTACCAGCCCATCAAAATGACGGAATAACATACCACTAATGTCAGCGCCGGTTGCTGTGTGTGTGCCCAAACGGAGCAACATTTGAATTGATCCGTCGGGCGCCATCTAGCGGCCGACGGTGTGCAAAACCCTTGAATTTCCCCCATAGAGGTGAGGAGCAGCATTAGTCTTTTATTATATAGGATAGTAATATCATGGTAAGGCGGGTAGCAATTGATTTACAGACGGACACAATACCGACGATCATAATCCCTACAGCTATTGACCGACAGTCAAAATACCGACACGGTCAAAATGCCATTATTCATTATGCTGACATGTTCACAATGCCGACATAGAATACCGACACTTGAAATTTCGAAATGCGTTTTTAAGGAATTTTTGCCCCAAAACAGACTTGTTCATACTTTACCATCCCAGTGGACCAGGAGGAGGAATATAATAGTGTACCGAGCGCAGCGAGGGGACGCGGTACACTTAGACAGTGTCCATGATGACTTATGTCGACATTGATACAAAGCACCCCAGAAAAACTCATGTTGGTATCTTGGCAGGTCAGCATTTCAAATGTCAGTATTCTAACTGTCGGCATTTTCAACATGTCGGCCTAATGAGTGTCCGTATTATGGCCGTGTTGGTATTTTGACTAGGTAAATGGCTGTCGGGATTATAACCATTTATTGTTGTAAACCATATACCCCTTATACACATTATGCACCACAATAGTAGGACCCCTTATACTATCTAGTACTGGTGCCCCTTTCACATTATACCACACGGTATGAGCCACAATTCACATTATAGCACACGGTATGAGCCACAATTCACATTATAGCACACGGTATGAGCCAAAATTCACATTATAGCACACGTTATGAGCCGAAATTCACGTTATAGCACGCAGAATGAGCCGAAATTCACATTATACCACACGGTATGAGCCAAAATTCATATTATAGCACACAGAATGAGCCAAAATTCACATTATAGCACATAGAATGAGCTGAAATTCACATTATAGCACACGGTATGAGCCGAAATGCACATTTTGCCACATGGAATGAGACAAAATTCAGGGAGAGTGACAGTAGGGACAGGGAAAGTGACAACAGGGACAGCAAGGGCATACGGTAGGGACTAGGGAGAGAAAGGCAGCAGGGGAAGATTACCTATTCAGCAGCGGCGGTGCTGAGGATGCTGTGGTCGGCAGTGCGGTGGATGAGGAGGCTGTGGTCGGCATGGTGCGGAGGAGGCGGTTGTGGGAGTTGGCGGAGGTGCTGAGAAGGACTGAGGGTGGCGGTGTAGTGGAGAAGAGGCAGAGGGCGGCTGCGGTGCAAGGAGGAGGAGGATGTGGTTGGCGGCACTGCGGCTCCTATGGATGCGGCACTACTATGTCAAATCTGCCGTGGACCGGCAGCCAATCAGGCGGCCGCTCCTGATTGACTGCGTTCTGCAGCAGATTTGAAATAGTAGCGCCGCGGTCATAGGAGCGAGAGCTCGATGTGGCAGTGCTCGAAGTAGTGCCGGTATGCCATACCGGTGTATACCGGCCCACTTCGAGCACTATGTATGTGTGTGTGTGTGTGTGTGTGTGTGTGTGTGTGTGTGTGTATATATATATATATATATATATATATATATATATAAAACCTGGATTGGTCGGCACTCCCTTAATATGATACAACTGCCACGGTGCCTTCCTTATGCAAGTATATAGGTATATGGTCCCATGGAGAGGGGTTGGCGTTAGCCCACTCCCAATACATAAGAACCACGTTTCAGCGCCACGCCGGACGCTTTTTTCAAGCATACAGCCTTGAAAAAAAGTGTCCTGCGTGGCGCTGAAACGTCGGCAAGCTATGCCTTTTTCACCTGACGCGTAACTAAAATCTATACTTTTTTTCACCAGTCCTCTGAGTTCCGCCTGGTTCTTATGTATTGGGAGTGGGCTAACGCCAACCCTTCTCTATGGAACCATATACCTGTATACTTGCATAAGAAAGACACCGTGACAGGGACCATATACCTGCATGTATGTATGTATATGGATATGTATATATATATATGTATATATATACACACACACACACACACACACACACATACATAGAGGAAGAAAAAAAAAGGTACTTGTAATTTATTTTTTATTTGCAACTATCTGGTCAGTGTGTTTTGTTCTGTTTGTTCTGCAGCTGTTTGCAGCTCTCTGATCCCAATAAGAGTAAATAGACAAGCAGACGTTATTTCTGACCGTCAGATGTGCAGGCAGGATAATTTGCGTGTTGTTTTTGGTTTATGAGGTTATTCTGATGATGTAACCTGAGGCAAGGAATAATTATCAGCTCGTCACCTCACTAAGTTACATTTGGACGAGATGGGTTCATGCGAGATCTGCCTCTTCAATGGATCGCCACATTTCCAAAAACAGAAATACAAGTTGAAACTAAATCAAGTAGTTTCTTAATTCGGATGAACCTGGCAGCTTTTGCTGACATTGCAGGGGCTGTATCCTGAAACCGGAGCCTGTATGTGATACAAGATGGATACGGGCCAGCTGATTTTTGCAGGTATTTGTCTATAGCACCTCGGCACCTGCTGATAGAAGTCTCCTTAAAATATTTGTATGTATTATGTCTTGGTACCGAAAAAGTTCCTCCCTGGGAAACCAAATTAGGTATTCTTCTCTTTACTATTTTTAATTACAAGAACAAAAAACAAATGCCAATACAACACAGCAGTTAGAAGGCGCTTGGAATTATATAAAAGTAAGCTTTTTTTTCAAACACAGCTTGGCATAAAGAAAAATATATACAGTACAGTGAACAGAGAAATCAACAATCCATCAATTTTTGTTCTTTAAATGTATTTAGTTTAGCAAGTGAATTGCATGTGTGTGTCTAATAGTCATTGTTCTAAGTTGTCCTTCTACGAATCATTATCTCCTTTTCAAAATATGTCTAGAGGTTACAAAATATGTCTGACACATGCTCATAGATCTTAGAATGTCAGGTGAAGCTAGAAAGTAAGACGGAAGTGGAGGATTTTACACGGAGCTCAGAGCAGGATTACGGAGCGTCTTATCTGTTCAAAGTTCGGCACCACTTCGGACAGGTAAGTATAATACACAGGTGTGCGATGCGGGCCCCTGCACACCATGTACCAATTATAGATACGCCCCAACTCTCAGGCTCTGTGGAACACAGACAGTAAAAGGTACTGTAGTATAACGTTTTGTTCTTGTGGATCAGAATCTAATATTACATGTGACATCTGACTTATACAGGTGGTTGGATTTCTTTGTCTCACCTTAATGTTTAATAGATGCCGTGGAAAGGGGTTTATTTCCAGAAAACACTTAGAGGTGGGTGAGCTCAGTGAATATCTGTTGTCCTGACTAATGAAGCCTGTATTTGGGGGAGGGGGGGGGGGGGGGCTTTTAATTGTCCTGTACATGAAAGGCAACCAGTTTAGAAGGTGGAAAGGAAGAGTTTGTTTTAGTTCAGTTGTTATGGGGTCTTGGGGACAGGTGCGCATGCAATCATGTTTTCCAAGGTGAGCTCACACACAATGTCAGATCATTTGCTTTGGACTCCAAGCAGTTGTATTTTCTGATTTGTGCCAAGTAGGCAGGTAAGCATCTGAAAGCTCTTTTATAACTACCACAGATGTCTTGCGCCATGCAAGATTTTCCACATGAACGAGAACGGAGTCCCTAGTTTAGGTAACTTGTTGACCCCCTATTAGTGAAAATGTGCCTGTCTTGTGCTCACCATGAAGGCAGCCATATTGGGGGTTGTACCGTTCAACCAGCTCTAGGTGCTGTGAGCGTGAGCAGCTCCATTATTTGTGCGGCCAATAATCATAGGAAGAAGTATCCCATCTCTAAAGCGGTGAAGTAAAGAAGTTGCCCATAGCAACCAATCAGAATCTAGCTTTCATTTTTTATAATGTTATTGTCTTAAATTATCCAGGCGCTAATAAATATGGGATATAATATGAATTTGTTAGTATATATTCCAATTGTAAAGGGTAACGGAATTTGCTGTGCTATATATTATGTGTAAACTCTCACAAGCAGGGCCCTCAACCCTCTCTAAAACTGTGAGTCACTATTGTCCTGTTTTGGGCGCTGCGGATCCTATGTGGCGCGATATACATAAAGGATAATAATAATAATATAAGAAATGGATGATAATAATATTACTAGCAGTTGCAGCACCAAAGTATGCCTTTGTGCGCAATACTCCAGCTAAGTATGTTTTCCAATTTAGAAGGGAACGTACACCAATATACATAAAATTACGGTGCTGTGCTTTTATATTAATTCGGTATCCAGTCTTTAGCTCGACATGGTCACTAGGTCAACGTGGCAAAAGTGTACACATGAAAAGGTCGACATGAGATTTTCCCCTTTTTTCTTCTTCTTTTTTTGAACTTTTTCATACTTTTTGATCCACGTGGACTGTGATTGGGAATAGTAACCTTGCCCAAAGCATGGCGAGCGGACACTGTGCACTAACTGGGGTTCCCGGTCACTTTGCGAAGAAAACAACACCAGTGTTTGTTTTTTAAATCTCACGTCGACCTTTTTCCATGTTGACCTAATGACCGCGTCAACCTATTTCAGGTGTCTGCCTAGTCACTGTAGACCAATAGTGATCAACCTAATGACTCAACCTAGTCACCGTCGACCCAATAATCCACACCTATTAATTTGCGGTTTGGCATGGCTGAAAAAAATACCTAAAAACACAGTCATGGATATAAAAAGATAAATACTTTATTTCTTATGGTTCACTAGAAATATAAAACACAGCAGCAAGCGCTTGCAATCCAATATATAAAAAATTATTATTAATAGCGGAGGAATGGGTAAAATGTAAACGGTATCACAAAGTTGTTAATGTCCGTTTATAAACCAGGTTGTGGGTTCCCATTCCCACCTTACCTGTGAATGTAGCTGTGGATAATGGCAAGTGAGTACAAGTGTTAATAACATTATAGCATTTATTCCTCAGTCCCAGTTGTTGGTTTACTACTTTTATTAGCCGAGGCAACCCAAGGCTTGCCGGTAAAATAGCATCTAGAGTGCGTCTTGCGGATTGTGCGCGCTAAACAATTTGAGTGCTCAGGGAAAACCACTTTAGTTTCCGCCCACTCTGTAGTACGCTTGGGCCACACTTGAATGAGTCAGCTTTGGTTGAGTATGATGCAGGATAGACACTTTATTGTCTCCCTTGTGTACAATATAGTAATCTGGATCACTGTCTCAATTGTGCGATATCAAAATTCCGTGTACGGGTTCAGTATGTGTGACCGCCGGGCGGGATGCCGACAGTCACAATACCGACGCCGGCATCCTGATGTTTGAACTCCCGACAGAGGCAAGGTATGTTTGTTACCCCTTCTAACCTGCCCGAAGCTGCGAGGGGACACAGTGCACTAATTGGGGTTCCCGGTCACTGTACGGAGAAAACGACACAAAACCCCCCATAAAAAAATGAATGTCGACCATTTGAACTGTCGACCTAGAGACCCTGTCAACCTACATGCCCTGTCGACCTAGTTACTGTCGACCTTGCATACCACACCCCCAGTGCACACTGAAGATAAAGATGACTAGTAACAAACTGTGAGTAAACATATGGGGCGAGCACAATGCAAGATACTTACCAATCTGCATTTGGGCAGTTATATGCATTTTCTTGCACACAATGCAGGAGCACATTTCTTGTGGTTACCAGGCCCCATAATGTTTAGTAATTTAGCAAATAAATAAAGTGTGAAAAAGTCTCCTCTGTAGCGCCACCTCCTGGAAGCTATGCTGCATTCCAGGCTCTGCATAGAACGATAATTGACTGTCATTTGATGTTTTGGGCTTTCTAGTTTATATAATGGTATGCCTTCTTAACATTTTATTTCTTTTAGTTGTATTTTTGCCTCTGACCCTTCAATAAAATCATCCGAAAAATAAGGTACTATTCTGATCGGGAGACTTGTCGCTGTCGGGAAGGCAAAAGTGCATTCCTTCCGCTTGAACTGTTTCCCAGCTTTATTTTTTTTTTCTCGTCTACTACACAGGTTCTCAAACTCTATCCTTAGGATTCCAAACAGTTCATGTTTTCCAGGTCTCCTTACAGAATCGCAAGTGAAATAATGAGCTCCACCTGTGGATCTTTTAAAATGTATCAGGGAGTAATGACTACACCTGTGCACCTGCTAGGTGACCTGCACAGTGTGAACTGTGTCGGGTCCTGAGGACCGAGTTTGAGAACCACTGGTCCTACTACATACATGATGGTAATTGTGATATTTTCCATTATTGAGCCACTTGCCAGAAAATATTCTGCACTCTAGTCTTTAGTTCTAAAGAAGCCAGTTGTATTTTCTGATGATGTACAGTCATCTTAATGTAAAACAGGATATGATTTATGTATGTTCTGCACAGAAATACCACTACAGGTTGAGTATCCCTTATCCAAAATGCTTGGGACCAGAAGTATTTTGGATATGGGATTTTTCCGTATTTTGGAATAATTGCATACCATAATGAGATATCATGGTGATGGGACCTAAGTCTAAGTACAGAATGCATTTATGTTTCATATACACCTTATACACATTGCCTGAAGGTCATTTAATACAATATTTTTAATAACTCTGTGCATTAAACAAAGTTTGTGTATAGTGAGCCATCAGAAAACAAAGGTTTCACTATCTCACTCTCACTCAAAAAAAGTCTGTATTTCGGAATATTCCGTATTTCGGAATATTTGGATATGGGATACTCAACCTGTAATATTAAAATTAGAATATGATTATTCAAAAAGTTCCTAAAATAAAAATAAAAAACCTGTTTTCCACTGCTTACCCAGTACAGTATAACACCCCACTCCATGTGCAGTAACATGTAACACCCTACTACATGTACAGTAACGTATACCACCCTACTCCATGTACAGCAGTGTATAACACCCCGCTCCATGTACAGTAACGTATACCACCCCACTCCATGTACAGCAGTGTATACTACTCCATGTACAGCAGTGTATACCAACCCGCTCCATGTACAGCAGTGTATACCACCCCGCTCCATGTACAGTAACGTATACCACCCGCTCCATGTACAGTAACGTATACCACCCCACTCCATGTACAGTAGTGTATAACACCCCGCTCCATGTACAGTAACATGTAACACCCTACTACATGTACAGCAATGTGTACCACCACGTTCTATGTACAGTAACGTATACCACCCCACTCCATGTACAGCAGTGTATACCAACCCGCTCCATGTACAGCAGTGTATACCACCCCGCTCCATGTACAGCAGTGTATACCACCCCGCTCCATGTACAGTAACGTATACCACCCCACTCCATGTACAGTAACGTATACTACCCCACTCCATGTACAGCAACATGTAACACCCTACTACATGTACAGTAATGTGTACCACCACGTTCTATGTACAGTAACGTATACCAGCCCACTCCATGTACAGCAGTGTATATCACCCCGCTCCATGTAAAGTAACATTTAACACCCTACTACATGTACAGTAATGTATCCCACCCTGTTCCATGTACAGTAATGTGTACCACCACGTTCTATGTACAGTAACGTATAACGCCCCACTCCATGTACAGTAGCATATAACGCCCCACTCCATGTACAGTAGCATATAACGCCCCACGGCATGTGCAGTAGCATATAACGCCCCACGGCATGTGCAGTAGCATATAACGCCCCGCTCCATGTACAGTAGCATATAACGGCCCGCTCCATGTACAGTAGCATATAACGCCCCGCTCAATGTACAGTAGCATATAACGCATGAGTACAAGTGACTTCTAACCTCCGTCATTTTAAGGTGCGTCCCACAAATCTCCTCCAGCAAATATGTGACATGTCAGAATGAAGCAGAATCGCTAATCAGTGCTTCCAGTACCTTGCTGACTCCAAGCAATTTATGTTGTACTAGGGGAAAATGGGATTTCCTACCCAGTACTAGAATGGTGTACTTAATAACGTGCACACTGAGTATATACCGCCACACTCCGTGTACACCAGCGTGCCGTAGACTTGATATAGAGCATCTGCTTACTGGAGTATAGAGGCTGTGTAGACCATGTGCATTTATAATATTGTTCATTATTCCTGTAGGCACCTCCACAGATCCTTAGAATGTCTGTGTTGATTAGCAGTGTAAATCAGCCCTGCGTGTAGCTGAACGCACGCAGCTTGTGTAGCCGGGCTTATTGTGAAGGCAATGAGTAAGCTTGGCTAAAGTAGTGTAAATTAAAGAGAATATTTCATGCTTTCAGAAGCTGTCATGCACTGGGTGGTCCTCGAAAAACGCTCCTGCGGTAACATTTTAAAGGGGAGTTTGTTTGACAGGCAATAACCTTAATCTTTTGTGTTATTTCCTTTCAGCTTATGGTTGTATATCTTTAGAATTTCATTGATTGTTTTGAGAGCGTTTCATCTGAACGAGTTAATTAAGGCACACTGAGGGCACTGCCTTCCAATAGCCTAAACATGACTGCCCTCATATGGACACCAGGAGCAGATGCGGCCCCTCGCCACTGACATTCATCACTAAATTAGCTGTTTCTGAAAGTGAGACAAAATCCTTACATGCTTTATTTCAAGCTGTTTGAGGCATGTGGTTATTGATGTATTCCTCCGGTTAATGGTTTATTTCAGTAGTATAGAGGCATGCTAGAAAGGGTATTGTGAAATACTGTACATCTAATATGAAACATGCTTTTGCGGGCAGTGCATATTCGTATTTTTATTCAATTTAATTTTTTTGTTTATACGTTGAATTGTATGTCTTTGTTCTACTGAGAAGTACTCGCTATAATTTTCTACAATTTTTTTTAAAACCAACAATCTGTTTTGGTTTTATGCTTTTATATATTTTTACCTCTTTATATATATATATATATATATGTGTGTGTGTGTGTGTTATTAGTGCCTATATTAGGTAAGTATTGAAACATTATTATTTTTCTTGTCGTCATAATGCTTAAGTTGGGGAAACGCTATGGGGTAATCGAGCCGATTCTCTAATCTCAGAGTGTGCACGCTGCATCCAGGGGCCGATTTATCGTTCCAAAAACACATCCTATCCGATAATTGCGCCTGACCCACTGCAAACAAAGGTTGAAAAATGATTAGTTTGTATAGTACACATTTTTAAGTGAGTACGCATTTCCAATCATCCGTCTGACCCTTCTGCCCATAGAAGTCACTTTTGTGACCAGCTTTAGGACAGATAAACCTTCACATCGGAACAATAAGTCATTGGTACACTCATAATCGGATATTCTCAAGATGGTTTTATCACTGAGAAAGTTATGATGATGGTCGGATCGTGAGTGTTCAGGTGTGTACCTAGCATTATTCTTACAATTGGAGAGCTTTATTCAGGAATAATGGTCCCTTCCCCTCAGGAGCTAATAATCCAATTTCCCTTTCACAGAAGCACAAACACATACCAGGGCTGATTTAGTCAGGAGTTAATTACCCCACTACTATTGGACTGTGGGTGGCACAGGGAGTAATTGCTGCAAAATATGGAAGACTATACAAATTCCCCGCAGATAGAGCCCCTGGCCAGCGTGGTGTTGTAATTGTTATTGTTTTTGCTGGAAAGAGCGATTTCTGATGATATAAACAATCGTACAATGAACCATTTCTTTAAATTAAAGTATGTACTCTGTGAAGTCGATTTTAATACAATGTTAAATATGTAAAACTACTTTTACCTTGTTCTAAGATTGTTTTCCTTTTGTAAGCGGCATGAGAACTTGGTAATGAAGTAGGAGGCGTTGATTGAAAGTTTGTAAAAATAAATGTCTGTTTTTTTTTAAAACAAATAAACGGAAGCGTTTAACATGGCTATACTGTAATGAAGCCCCCACAAAAGAAAATAGCGGGACACAGCAGTGGCAAACGCAGGATTTGCATGGGGGGGTTTCCAGAACTGGGCGGAGCCAATCACGGGGGTGGGGACTGAGGTGACCCAGTATATGTTGGGTCCGTAAAACTAGTGTGTCTGTGTGTGTGTGTGTGTGTGTATGTGTATATATATATATATATATGTAGAAAGAAATCGGCGGCACTCCAGGGTTTAGTCAAACAAAACTTGTGTATTAAAGCATCACAAGATACAATACAAAACCATACACACACACATACATATACACATATACATAGCATATTAAACATGCATATATATATATATATATATATATATGTACACACATACAGTACACATATATACACATGTATATATATATCATATGTGTGTGTGTGTGTTTATATGTATGTATATATGTACTATAATTAAAATAAAGTAAACTTTTATTGCACTTACAAGTGCCACCAGGAAGACAGCAGGCTGTAGAGGACGCTAGACAGCCATTAATAATACTCATGCAGCTTAAAAAACATTTTTTTTTTTTTTTTATTGGAGGGGGGTTTCTGGGTACTCGGAAACCCCCCCTGGGTGCGCCACTGCACAGAATTGCAGAAGTGACGAGCTTGACCACACAAATATTGCAACAGAAAATCCCAGATGGCAGCTCCGATGTATACTGTACATTTATGCTACTAAAACTGGAAATTTGCCGTTGCAGCAGCACAAAACAACATTTTTGGAATGAAATGTAAAAATCTGTAAAATCATATTCTAATAAAAGGGATAAGAAGCATGAATTGTTAAAACAACTTACTTATGTACCAGTATAAAGCAGTAACACATGTCCACCTAGCATGCGGAGGGGCAGATTCAGTTACCGTTGGTTTGTGCTGCGCAGTCCCTTCTCCCAGGTAAACTGCTGGGAAATTTTAAGTTCCAAACCTGCGATCAACCCTCCAGCAGCCCTGAGGCAGCAGTTAAGAGTTCTTTCTGCTTGTGCCCTCTGGAAGGAGCCAGCAGAAATCACCAGGGATGCTGACAGGATGATTGCAGGTTATCATTAGACTAGCTCAGGGATGGGGAACCTTCGGCACTCCAGCCATTGTTGAACTACACATCCCAGCATGCCCTGCAACAGTTTTAGCATGACCAAATAGCAAAACTGTAGCAAGGCATGCTCGGATGTGTAGTTCAACAACAGCCGGAGAGCCAAAGGTTCCCCTCCCTTGGACTAGCTGCTGCCACTTTACCCGGGCGAAGAGAAGGCGCAACACAGCCAACAGATAACGGAGTCTGCCGCATAGAGGAACCTATATTAAATCAGAATCAGCTTTATTGGCCAGGTACACTTGCGTGTACTAGGAATTTGTTTTCGGTTTACAGTGCAGCAGCCAGGGGGGAACAAGTAGACAAGAGGGGGGGAGGGGGGGGGGAATAAATGCAGTATACAGATTAAGTAAAAGTACAAGGTGTTCGTTCCAATCAGAAGATCAGAGTAGAGTGACTGGACAGTCAGTACTTCCAGCGGTTTGTCAGGAGTTCAGCAGGTGGACTGCTTGTGGAAAGAAGCTTTTGAGGCTTCTATTGGTTCTGGTGGGAATCTTTTCCCGGATGGCAGCAGGATGAGCTCACCATAGCCTGGGTGTGGCGGATCATTGGCTATCCTAGTCACCCGTTTTTTGGCTCTGGACCTGTACAGGTCATGGACAGGCAGGAGGTCAACTCCGATGATCTTCTCAGCGGACCTTACCACTTTTTGGAGCCTGCGTTTGTCTCTCTCGCTGGCGGAGTTATACCAGACGATAATCGTGGAGCACAGGACAGATTCTACAATTGCGGAGTAGAAGAGGAGCAGGCGCTCCGGAAAAGGGGGCGTGTCCACTCAAAGGGGGCGTGGTCACTCAAAAGGGGTGTGGTCTTCAGTGTAATTTACCACACCATACACCTCTTATACGCATTATGCACCAGAATAGTAGGACCCCTTATACTATCTAGTACTGCTGCCCCTTTCACATTATACCACACAGTATGAGACAAAATTCACATTACAGCACCCGGTATGAGTCGAAATTTACATTATATGCCCCCGATAGAGCAGTGCCAGGTATACAAATGCCCCTACAGTGCCAGGTATACAAATGCCCCCACAGTGCCAGGTATACAAATGCCCCCACAGTGCCAGGTATACAGATGCCCCCACAGTGCCAGGTAAACAATTGCCCCCACAGTGCCAGGTAAACAATTGCCCCCACAGTGCCAGGTACACAAATGCCCCCACAGTGCCAGATCCACAAATGCCCCCCACAGTGCCAGGTATACAAATGCCCCCACAGTGCCAGGTATACAGATGCCCCCACAGTGCCAGGTAAACAATTGCCCCCACAGTGCCAGGTAAACAATTGCCCCCACAGTGCCAGGTACACAAATGCCCCCACAGTGCCAGATCCACAAATGCCCCCCACAGTGCCAGGTATACAAATGCCCCCACAGTGCCATGTATACAAATGCCCCCACAGTGCCAGATCCACAAATGCCCACACAGTGCCAGGTATACAAATGCCCCCACAGTGCCAGGTATACAGATGCCCCCACAGTGCCAGGTATACAGATGACCCCACAGTGCCAGGTATACAAATGCCCCCACAGTGCCAGGTAACCAATTGCCCCCACAGTGCCAGGTAAACAATTGCCCCCACAGTGCCAGGTATACAGATGCCCCCACAGTGCCAGGTATACAGATGACCCCACAGTGCCAGGTATACAAATGCCCCCACAGTGCCAGGTAACCAATTGCCCCCACAGTGCCAGGTAAACAATTGCCCCCACAGTGCCAGGTACACAAATGCCCCCACAGTGCCAGATCCACAAATGCCCCCCACAGTGCCAGGTATACAAATGCCCCACAGTGCCAGCCAATTGCCCCCACAGTGCCAGGTATACAATTGCCCCACAGTGCCAGCCAATTGCCCCCACAGTGCCAGGTATACAATTGCCCCCACAGCAGCCAGTGCTGCAGCTGCTTACCGCTGCTGCACTGCTGCTGTTGCTGCTGCTCCTCCTCCTCCGGGCTGTGAGGGACGGGGGTGAGAACGCCGGGCGCCCGCCAGCACGGCTGTGTCTGGCGCGGCAGCGTATAGCGTACAAACCAGCCGCCGGTTCGTGAGCCAATCAGAGCTCGCGGACCGGCGGCTTCTGATTGGCTGCCGGTCCGCGAGCTCTGATTGGCTCACGAACCGGCAGCTGCTTTGAAGTCCGCTATACGCGCCGCGCCAGACACAGCCGTGCTGGCGGGCGCCCGGCGTTCTCACCCCCGTCCCTCACAGCTCTCCAAGCCTGACAGCTGAGACGCGCTGCCGCCGGACTGAGCGGCAGCGCGTCTCAGTGACCGCTGGACCGGCCCACGTGGCCATCGGCCCTTCTGGCATCTGCCAGAAGTGCCAGATGGCCAGTCCGGCCCTGGTTGAGCTCCAGGTTGTTGCGGCTGCACCACCGGGCCAACCGATCCACTTCCCGTCTGTAGTCCGATTCGTCCCCTTCTTTTATGAGGCCTATGATGGTGGTGTTGTCTGCGAATTTGATGATTTTAACTGACTGGGACTCGGAGGAACAGTCATTAGTGTACAGGGAGAAGAGCAGGGGTGAGAGGACACAGCCCTGGGGTGCCCCCCTACTGATGGACCGAGCTTGGGAGGTGAATCCCCCCGCTTTGACCACCTGTGTTCTATCGATCAGAAAGTCCACAATCCAGGAACAGATTGCTTCCGAGACCCCTTGGCGGAGTATTTTGTGGTAGAGAATGCTGGGGTTGATCGTATTGAAGGCCGAGCTGAAGTCTACAAACAGGATCCTCGCGTAGGTTCCAGACGTGTCCAGATGCTGCAGGATGTGGTGCAGGCCCAGATTGACAGCATCCTCAACACACCGATTCGCTCGGTAGGCAAACTGGAGGGGGTCGAGATGGGGGCTGGTCACGGCTTTACGGTGGTTCAGGACCAGGCGCTCGAACATTTTCATGACCACAGACGTCAGTGCAATTGGTCTGTAGTCATTTAGGCTTGCGATATTAGGTTTCTTGGGGATCGGAGCGATTGTGGAGATTTTGAAGCAGGAGGGAACTTTGCGTGTTTTTAGCGATTCATTAAATATTTTGGAGAATATGGGGGCTAGCTGACCGGCGCATGCCCTCAGGGAATGACTAAATGGAATAGTCAGTCAAATAAGTTCATCAACACAGATGTATACACCAAACTCAAAACAGGCCTTTTTATTGCAATTGGGAAAAGGGCACTTTAGGACCAAAGTGGGTGAGTTGGGAGATAAATACCCTATTGATAATTAGAAAGATAAATTGAAACTTTATTGAGAGAAAAAAAGAGATTATAACAAATATAGAGGCTGAAAAACCTATGAGGACACTGCATGCAAAGTCCTTGCAATCAAGTCACACAAATTACCATTAGCATGTTGGAGTCTGCATTGTGTTAGACTGGTCACACACCATCTCAGTCTCATTTATATTTTTTTTAAGTTGGTTGTAGCTGCTGCATTGGGAGCTGGTAACTCCTTGTGTGCGCTGTCACTTTAAGTGCTGAGGCATTTTCTGCTCCAGTGTGTGGCTGCTGTAGAAGAGTAAGCACGAGGGAAGGATTACTTTGATAATCGCTCTCAGGGAATGGCGCTTTGAATTTCCAATGAGTTTCCAGGAGAGAAGACCTTGGCTTCATCAAGGATTTTGTAAAGATAAAAAAAGTCCTGCTACCAACACATCCAGAAATTGATGCAAGGATTTCACCACTCTGCCGGTTCTGTAACACAGCAGAGTGCCGTACATCTGACGTGTATTATTTATTTATTAATACACACAAACATATTATATACAGCACTCCACAGACCATATTTATGCCCTGAGTGATAAATTGCACCAGCCAGTCCGCTCCTAACTGTTATTTTTCAAACCCAGCCTGTGACATGGAAGTTAGGAGCCGATTGGCTGGTGCAATTTATCACTCACAGTGAAATTTATCACTCATTGATAAATAAGGGCTTTAGTCCCTGCCACACTGGAGCTTACATTATATATTCCCTATAAGATGGGCACACATGTTTTGGAGTGTTGGAACAAACACATGGAAACATGGGAGAACATATAAATTCTGAACAGACAGTGGCTTGGTCAGGAATTTAACTCAGGAAATCAGGGCTATGAGGCAGTACTGCTAACCACTACACCAACTGTGCTAACCTTGTTATTGTCTGTTGTAGGCCTAGAACATCACTGATGTAGATACTCTGGGTGAGAGGTATCAAAGCTCCTAAAGAGTGGAGAAGTTGCCCATAGCAACCAATCTGCTATTAACTGGAAGTTACCAAGTACATTCTATAAAATGATAGGTAGACGCTAATTAGTTACTATGGGCAATTTCTCCATTTGTCTACTCCTTAGGAGCTTTGATACCTCTCCCTCTATAGGACAAGTGTGATACTTACGCTGGGTACACACCACAGTGATATGTCCCCTGACTGCCTGTCGTGATTTAGGGGAGTATATACACTTACCGATTGGCCACTTGGTATGTCAGTCCTCACATCACAGCTGGGCGGGCATTTGAATTTGCCCACCCAGCTGTGATGTCAGTCCCTGCATCCACTGTACAGGCGGTTGGCACACCGTCTATACACTCAGGCAGATGCACCAATTTATGTGCAGATACAGTATATCGGCCATCATTTGTTCTGCAGGAAAGACACGATTTGTCTGTGAACTATGTTGTTAACATACTCAGGGGGGTAACCAATCAGTCCTGAAATTTTTTTGGGCACAAACCACAGGAGGTTTTCATTTTTTTCTCCTTTGAGGGGGGGGGGGGGGGGAGGTTGGTGTTGATTCTATTCAATTAGTCCCCATTTTTGCCACCTGAAAAATTCTTCCCTTTTCATGCAAAGACACATAGGTTCAAAACTTTTCCAAACTATGTGTTTTCGCTGCCACAATCTGGTGAAAAATGCAAGCTTATTGCAGATTAGCTAATTGGATAGTCACACGGAGGTAATTAGCCTCTAGTTGGAAAGTGCCCATATCGTTTGTATACACCCATGGCCTGCTCACGATATCAAACAGCCGATATATCGTCCAGCGTGTACCCAGCATTAGAGAGTGTCCTTTTTCAAATAAGTGTGTTCAAACCACACTGCAAAGAATTTGAAGTGACGTTATTGCAGGATTGTTCAGAACGTTACACGCAATTATTAACACGAACACGCAGCTAATTAATTTTATGCCATGCAACTGTTTTTTTTTTTTTATATTTGTTTTGGAGCAAGGGAAGCTGAAGGCGGGTACACACTAGGCGATTCGGAATTCCCAGCGATTGACGACTATATAGTTGAAATATATTGCGTACACACTGAACGTTATCGTTCAATGATATCGTTCAGTGACGTCCCCGCCGACATTCCTGAACATGCAGCTCAGCCCGACATTGACGGGTTGAGCTGCATGTCAGCTCAGTATTGGTGTTCGCTGAACTGTGTGCGGGACAATTTCAACCAAAAAATAAACAATAACGACATTTGTGGTTATCGTTTATTTTTTAGGCTGAAATCGCCTAGTGTGACCCCCCTTAACTGGCAAACTGTATATCATCTCAAGATGTCAGTAATGTGTCCTACCACTTTACGCACTGTATAAGGAGCTCCCTGTGACAATAATTTACCCCACACATCGTCCTAGATCGGTGTTTAATATAACCTAATATGAGGTTGCTTTATCTCCTTATTGGAAGGGGATGTGAATATCTCAGTAGGAAATACCATTAAGGTCAGTACTCAACTGGTGCATCAGGCTGTGTGACAGCTTGGCAATATGACCGAGCACCATTGTGCAATGGATAGCATTGCTTAATGGCAGCACTTTAGTCATGTGTTTGATTCCATCCAAGGCCCTATCTGTTTGGAGTTTGTATATTCTCCCTGTGTCTGCATGAGTTTCCTCCCCACTGCTACAGGGCTGATGTGAAGAGCACTACGTAATATATGTACGCTGTATAAATAACTAATATTAATAATTAAATTCTAGTCTGGGCGCAATATCGTTTATGTATCTACTTTATCTCTTATCTAATTATACATCTCTCTTACTTGTTGATCAATTACACCTATACTCTATAGCTTGTTCATGTATATTAATATTGTGTTACATATATGTTATTATCTTTCATTTATATGACACTACAAGGATTACTTAATGCTATATACAGTGTTAGGAACATCCTAACTCTCATATGTACCCCAGTCTTTGCCATCCAGTGTCTTTTCTCCCTCTCTCAGATGCCTATTTCTTTGCCGTCTGTCTATGTAAAGCTAAGATTCCTGTTAGTCAGCCCTACGCCAGGTCACAAATATGAAGTTTGGTTCCTGTACCTCCTTGGCTTACCAAGAGCTGCATCAGTTAAAATGAAGTGCTTGAAATATTTCCCTTCCGCACACACCACTTCTGTTTTTTTAGAAATTGCTTGTGGTTCCCTGGATCAGCACAGTATTCCCATTTTTGGAATACTTAGGTTCAAAAGATTACCTTTAACAAGGCTCATGTATGTGCAAGGAAATCCAATAATAGGTCTATTAATAAAGCAGAGATTTAGTATGACCACATCAGCCCGCGCTCTCAGGAATGCATGTGTGGAAGGAGTACTGTTATGCAGTGAGGTTTTTCCTTTTTACAAGTACTGTACATATTTCCTACATTCTGTGGATCTCTTAGGAGAAAGCGTCAGAATTGTGACCGTTATGTCTTTCTAGTTAAATGTTATATGCAATATGTAGATTATTCATCATGTAGATGATAGTTAATTAGATTTGACTTTCTATAGATTCTATACAATTTACCTGCTTATCTGTGTTTTATGCAACCGGGTTATGTATTCGCTCAGTAACTAGACTTCAGCAATATTTAGGCAGCCAATTTGGCGCATGTAATAAGAATGCAGCCCAGGCATGCACTGGAGGGGGGGTTCCTAATGCCCATAACCCCTCTTACTCAGCACTTGATACTCTCCGTGCCAGAATCCAATCTAGTTGCAATATCATAGCATTCTCTCCTGAGTATGTAGCTATTGGACAATGCGTTATAGCCATCGAAGGTAAAAATGTATGGTTGTTCAGTGCGCATGTGTAGTTGGATAAAAATTATGCACATATGCAAACCTGCTGTACTGGATTATAACTTCCGGATGTCTGCAGCTGAATTTACAAGTCAATTGACAATTGGAAGAGGCATCCAATGGAAAAAAATAAATATTAACATCAAGCCAGGAACATCGTTGTTTCATAAATATTGGCTTCTGATCCCTGTCTCTGAGTACTCTGAGAAGGCATTGCAACCGCGGCACTGATATTTTAGTCAAATTGGATTGTAATGATGCTCGTAAATTAAACTTGTTCTCCTTATTCTTCGTGGCAGGAGATAGCATGAGGACATTTGTGAGGCATGGCATTAGAGGAGGTGGTCTGGTTCTTGACAATGAGATTTGCATCAGCAATTAGGTAGGGCTTTGCCCTCTGATGATGTCATTTGCTTCATCGTTCTCCTGCCCTCTCGTGTGTTCACTGAGTTTGTGGATGCATTCCACATCATAAGAGAATGGCCCCGCACTCATTCCAGGGAAATGGTCAGCTCTTTTGGTCCAGGAGGTCACTCCTTAGTTTGTTGGTCTCCTTGATATTTGAACTATTTATCTTAATGTGTAACCATCACCTACACAAGTGGTGGTAGGTATTCTATAAAGTGAGACCATGGGGTAAATGCAATAGCCTGTCCAATGCATCGTCGAGTTCCCAGTGAAGTCTGTGTGATGTTTTAAAAGGGCCATCATTTAAAAGGTTGGTTTTGCCACTTTAACGATTGCCCCCTTAAAACATGGGAAGATGTATTAAGCCTGGAGACGGCATAAGGAAGTGATTAACTTATGATAAGTGCAAGGTGATAAATGTACCAGCCAATCGGCTCCTAACTGCTAATTTACATATTGGAAGTGATTGGCTGGTGCGTTTACCACCTTGCACTTATCACTGGTTTATCACTTCCTTATGCCTTCTCCAGATTAATACATCTACCCCAGTGTACGCTAGTGGCAGATCAGAGACATCTCCCGGCGTATGCGATATTAGCGTATGTGCACATAGCCACTGCATACAAATTCACACCTGTGAATGCATTTGTATTCATCTGTGAAATCACACACTTAGATTGTAAACTCCACCGGGATAGGGACTGACAGGAATGATGACATTCTCTGTAAAGCACTGCATAAACGGAAATGATCATTTCTAATAACCAAAATTGTAGATTAAAACGGCACTGTCCTGCTGAGCTGATAAGTATGCATGCTGTTACAGGAACCTCTCCATGTTCCTCAGTACAATCCAAGATAAACAGCAGCTCCGCAAGAAATAATTATATATGCAAGTGTTTATTTCCAAGTCTTATAAAGGTTTAGGAAAGTTATGGCTCTTGACCCGCTATTGAATGCGCCTCCCAGCGTACTGTTGAGCTGCCAAGGCATGAATCGTAGTTCATCTTCAGATCATCATGTCTGCCACAGCCGATTCATCACCATAGATTTTAGTTCCACAGTATTCATTTTAAGTGGTGTGAAGGCATTTTATTATATTTTTATTTACTAAATAGAACACAGATGCTTTATTAAATACAGCCATGTAATAAATATCTGTGGCAAGAATAGCACGTTGTTCTATATAAAGATTTTGTAAACATTTTTTTGTTTTACTACATTTATCAGAGATTTGTCACACCCAGTATGATGACTCTCCAGTGCACGTTACAGGGCTGGTAAGATTGCTCGTATATGAGACAGCACTACAGTGCCTACAGAGACTCCGGTTCGGGACAGCATCTAAGACTAACCATTGACTGTCTTGTTCAAGGGGCACTCCTCTGTTAGGCAACGAGCGGCAAACCAGCTGAAAGTATGATTCCCACTTTGCAGGGTAGAGCTGCCCAAGGTGACTTGTTGGGTTTGGTTTTATAAAGTCTGCTGTAGTATACCACACAATTTAACAGGACAGGCAATGGCTTTTCAGTATTATGGAAGCATCGTGTGAGCAACTATTGAATGATTCCCTGAATACGTACAGTAGCTGTTCCAGCCAACAATGAAAGTCAGACATTGCACTTTATCCAGGACCTCTTCATCTAAAAGGGGTTTCAAAAAGTACATACAGTGTACTGTAAGTCAGGTGAAGATCTAGGGTAGGAAGAGTATTGCTGTCTCTACAAAAAAGAGATGGTGGTTGTATAATTATTGGTTTTAAGTATTTACGTGGAGGCCTTTCTTGCAAGGGATGGCCTATGTACTACCCAGACCTCCGCACCACCCACCCAAACATCCTACAATTCCCAGTTGTCCTCATAGACTGTTGTCCCACTGGCCTCCATTGTCTCTCATTACCTCCTCCCCTAACAATGCAAGCTGCCACAGGCAGGGCCCTCCACCTTATTCTTAATTTCTCTCCCCTCACGGTCTTCCTTTTCTTTGTCCTGTCTTACAGTATGCTTAATTTGTTCTCTGTGCATTTTAATTAAGCTGCGTGCATTCATCTTGTGCTGTGTAAGTGGTATGTGCATGTCTGCCTGTCATCCACATCTTATGCCAAATTCATTTGTCTGCCAATAGAGTACAATATATTGAGTGATTCATATTGGCAGTTCTTTTGATCAATATATATGGAAGGAAGATAGTGTTCACGCTAGGCTGTTTTAGCAGGGCCCTGCCCGATTTTTTTAAGGGCAAAATCCGCCCTGCCCTTCTGCAGTGCCCTGCTAGAACAGCCGCCCGCTTCCTGCCCTCCTAGCGTGTAAAGATGCCGTGCACACTCGCGCTGCATCCATTCACGCTGTGAGAGAGAGCTTGGAGGAAGCTGCTGGGCACGCCCCCAACAGTGACGCCACCGGCCACCCACACCCCCTGTTTCTTTTTCATCCACTAGGGGTCACTGGAGAACTCTTGGGATATGGACGGGGCGTAGCCGGAAATGGCACATTTAAATATTTAAATTAGTAACTGGTCACCCCCTCCATACTCCCATAAACCCTTCAGTATTTTTCTGTGCCTCTAGTCGGAAGGTACATTGGACAGGATTGTCCTTAGATTCTTCAAGCAAGATTATTTTTAGTTTTTTCTACCCACTCCCTTCCCAACTTATCAGAGAAGTTGGGTCCGGGATGGTTGGTGCTGCAGAGAGCAGCAGATGGTCTGCCGGTGCCCATGAAAAGGGCCCCGCCATTGACCACAATCAGCACAGCTGATTGTAGCTTCAGGTTGCACAAAGAAGCTGAACCGTGCTTAGTTGAGAAGCCCGTGATAGCCTCCCCTGGTACAGGTAATGAGCGGTTAGGCAGCTCACACTGCCGCCGCTCACTTGTGTTATATATTGGGGGTGAGGGGCGCTATGTGGGGACTGTATATCTTCATTTTTGTTTATTTATATACTCTGATCCCTCCTGCCCATTCGCGGACTGCACAGCAGCCGCCGCTGGCATGCACTAGCTGTACAAGTGGACGAAGTCCACAGAAACTTTAATATTCAGACCTCCTGCCTGCCCAGCCGCGTACTGCACAGCAGCCGCTGCTGGGCGCCAAGCCGCCGCAGCTTCCCGGCCGCCCGCTCCCCTAACCGCGCTCCCCAGTCCCCGGCTCAGCACACCGCTGCTTCCCCCCTCCCTCCCGCGGTTAGCTAATGCTAGCCGCTACCCGCCAGAGCTCCGGACCTGCGAACGGCGGCTCCAGCGGCTCTGTATGCAGAGGGGGGACAGGTGGAAGGCTGACCGCGGACAGCTCTCACTGCTGCCGCGGTCCGTCTCTAAGAAGGGAGATCGCGGGGAGAGGGGTGGAGTAATGCTCGCAGAGACGCCCCATAACTAAGCTGCGTTTCAGGCAGCAAGCAGCTCAGGCTATTAAGCCTGTGAGGGGGTCAGCGATTTTCATGACTGCTGGGCACTGTAAGGCTATGTTACCTGTAAAAATGTATATAGGAGGTATATATGTATATCTATATCATTGGATATGTATGTATATTTATGGATATATATTTCCAAAAGTATAATTGTATATGGGAATATATATATATAGACCTATATATCTATATATGTATATGTAGATCTTTGTATATGGCTACATAATGAGTAGGTATAAATACACTTATCTTGCAATAGCAAGCACATGGCAGACACCATTTTATTATTACTTCCTGGTTCTTCCCAGGAAGTGGCTGCACTACAACACTCAACCTCTGGTTGAGCCGGGGTGGTGTTAGGAATTTTATTTTATTTTATTGGTTTTGTACACATATATTTACAAAGATTCGTGTTTTTGCCGTTTTTAAGGGTGTTTGAACTCGAATGGTATCGGGTGCATTTTACTGCAACTTTTTGAATTCTGATACAATCATTCACTAAGCTGCCGATTTTTCCAAATTCGTATTTTCCTATGTGATTCGTAATGTCAGGCAGTGTTTTACGGGAGTGATGAGTAAAACACTGCCTGACAAAACACAAGGAATCCCGGCCGGATCTGTGAGATCCGTGCAGGGCTTCATTGTGTACCTTAAGAAGGTGTTTAAAGTGTTAAAAAATCAACCGCTGACCGCAAAGTTCCCACCATTGGATACAATGGAGCGCATAGGCGCTACATTGTATCTCTGCCGTGTGCAGCCTCACAGACACTACAGGAGCACACAGCCAATCAGGAGAGTGCCACGACGTGGTGCTCCCTGATTGGCTGATGGGACCCTCTTTGGCAGGAGTCAGGGGGGTCCTGGCAGTCGGGGAAAGGAGTCCCATGTGTAAACTTCAGTGTGTGATCGGGTTTCCGTTTTTTTGTTTTGCCAAGTACGTGGATTATACAAAGAAGACAAGCAACACTGGATTATGTGAGTATAATTATTTTCACAGGTACCCCGAGGATTCTACATGGAGAAGAGGACCGAGCCTCGTGTGAACATAGGTAAGTATGTATGTTTGGAGGTGTGCATGTATGTAATAAACTTATACTGTCATGGTGTGTGTGTCCTGTTTTTTGTTGGGTATTTTTTTAGTAGTAGTACTACAGGTACCAGCGGGCCCGGTTTTCCACCGCATGCTGGTACTTGTGGTTCTCCAAGTACCAGCTTGCGGGGAGGCTTGCTGGGACTTGTAGTACTGCTACTAAAAACAATATTCTCATTTTTTACACAAGGCTATCAGCCCCCCATCCGCCGCCCTTGCATGGGGGGGGACAGCCTCGGGCTAAACCCCTGGCCCTTGGGTGGCTGGAGGGGGGGGACCCCTTAATTTAAGGGGTTCCCACTCCTCCAGGGTAACCCGGCCAGGGGTGACTAGTTGGGTATGTAATGCCAGGGCCGCCGGGACCACAATAAAAGTGTCCCCCGGCTGTGGCATTATGTACCTGGCTAGTGGAGCCCGGTGCTGGTTTAAGGAATACGGGGGACCCCTACGCTTTTTGTCCCCCGTATTTTTTGAACCAGGACCAGGCACAGAGCCCCGTGCTGGTTGATGAAATATGGGGGAACCCCTGTCATTTTTTTTTCTCCATATTTTGTCAACCAGGACCAGCTCAAAGAGCCCGAGGCTGGTTATGCTTAGGAGGGGGGACCCCACGCATTTTTTTTTCTGTTTTTACACTAAACAGACCGTTTCCCATAGATAACCATGCACAGATCTCACTGATCCGTGCATGGTTATCCAAACTCGACTGGAAAAAGCAGGTCTATTTTTTTTATGCTTTTTTTAGTGATTCGCAAAAAAATAGACCCGCACTTGAGCACTCAGAAACTAACACCCAAATGCGAATGAATAGTGAATACCCGTATTGTATGAAATAACAGCCGCGTTTGACCGATGGTCTATTCATTCGTATTTCAGAACTTTGGCGTTAAATCCATTACGAATAGACCAGACACTGCCGAGATTTGTGCTTAGTGAATTCCCGGATTGGGACTTTGAAAAAAAAACACAAATCGGACAAACGCGATTTTTTAGTAAATATTGGCCCTAGTTTCACTATTGTAGGTTAAACACGTGCACTGTCATGCAAATTCATTCACACCACCTTCCTTACGTGATACTAAGCACGGTACTGGTCTGTCCTTCTGTGCTTATTTGTCGGTGTGCACGTCTAATGCAAAAGTCAAACAAGCAGCTTCGCTGCAAAGTCTGTCAGACAGTATGTCGAACAAATACGACTGCACATACGACGCGTATACTGCCTGGGGAAACTTTGTTATTAATTGTCTTATAAATTGACAGTTTCAGCTAGATTGTTTTCTGTCGATTCAATGCCAGCCCTCATATTACAGCCGGCCATTGATAATTAACAGGGAGTACAGGTTCTCAACGAATATTGGAGACCTTTTTTACCAATAATGCAGTATGGTGGCTAAACAGGGAACGTTGCAAGGACGTTGCACTCGCTGATTGGCTGAAGAGACCTTTCAGTGACAGCTGTCACGTAGAGGTCTCTGCATTCGGGGAAAGGGGTCTCATGTGTCAACATGGGACCCCTTTCAGTCCGCTTGCACGGGTTTTTGCGTTTTGTTATTTTGCCAAGTACCTGGATTATACTCTGGACGTGGATTTATCTCTGGACGCTGGAAGGTGAGTATAATTTTTTCACAGGTACCCTCGGATCGTCGGAGACTGTGGCAGTCGGCGTGTCAACATAGGTAAGTATGTGTGTGTCGGCAGTATGTAATAAAGTTGTACTTGTCACGGTGTGTGTGTCCTGTTTTTATTTGGGTATTTTTTTTCCAGTAGTACTACAGGTACCAGCGGGCCCGTTTTTCTCCCGCATTCTGGTACTTGTGGTTCTCCAAGTACCAGCTTGCGGGGGAGGCTTGCTGGGACTTGTAGTACTGCTGGGAAAAACAATATTCTGACATTTTTCTCAAGGCTATCAGCCTCCCATCCGCAGCCCTTGGATGGGGGGGGACAGCCTCGGGCTTCACCCCTGGCCCTTGGGTGGCTGGGGGGGACCCCTTGATTGAAGGGGTCCCCACTCCCCCAGGGTACCCCGGCCAGGGGTGACTAGTTGGATATTTAATGCCACGGCCGCAGGGCACTGTATAAAAGTGACCCCCGGCTGTGGCATTATCTGTCCAGCTAGTGGAGCCCGATGCTGGTGTATAAAATACGGGGGACCCCTACTCTTTTTGTCCCCCGTATTTTTTGCGCCAGCACCAGGCGCAGAGCCCGGTGCTGGTTTTAAAAATACGGGGGATCCCCTGTCAAATTTTCCCCCGCATTTTTAGAACCAGGACCAGCTCGAAGAGCCCGAGGCTGGTTATGCTTTGGAGGGGGGACCCCACGCCATTTTTTTCCTTGATTTTACCGTTCCAGCTATTGAAAAAAAATAAAAATCTTTTTTAAAATATATAAATAATACTTGTGCAACCAAAAAAGACAAACCAAGTACCTAATCCCTTCTAATATAAATAGATATGCTATTCCCCAAAAAAACAACAAAAAAAAAAACATGTTTTAAATTTTTTTTATTGGTTTCACCCTCCAAAGTGTGGCGGATTGAAAATGTCGAATTTACTGTCTAAAAGCACTGTTGTCGAATTTCCAAACTTGATTGAATACACTTTGGTCGAATTGCAGCACTTGTATCATTGCAGAAAAGTCGAATTTGACAAAAGTCGAATTTCAAAAAGTCGAATTTTGAAAGTCCATTTTTTATGACGGAAAGCACTGAATTGCATTGACGATTTTTTTTTTTTTAGCGAAAAAATCCCGAAATTCAACAATTTTGGGAATTCGACCGCAATTGCATATACCCCATAGTCTTTACACCTCAGTCCTTTTCAGGCAGTGCTACAAAAACAGCCACATACAGGGGGATCAGTACTAAATGCCGCCGGCCGGAATCCCGGCGGTCGAAATACCGACGCCGGAATCCCGACCACACATTCCCGACAGGGGTGGCGAGTGGACACCCACGGAGGGAGAATATGTCGGGATTGTGGCGGTCGGGATTTCGGTGTCGGGATTTCGACCGCCGGGATTCCGGCCGGCGGCATCTTGACCGCATCCCCATACAGGATATGTGGTAGAGAACGTGGTTTCAACAAACCACTAATTGTCGTCAACACGTATACGGTTAGGGTACTGCTGCCTATTTCAAGGCATCGTTAACAGGGTTTCAGTGGCTTTTACAGGACGCTAAGCCCACTGACAGGCAAGTGCCATAAGGTGTTTCCAGACCATTACCGATCGTCAGTTGTGGGCGTCCACAGTTGGGTGAATCTGCAAATTTGGATCTCAGCTTACACAATACAGGTCGATTGTCTTCTACCATTGCAATTTGCAATTCAGGTCTGCCTGGGTCAGAAGACAAGACGGCGGATCTGCAGACCGCGATACAAACGTCGGATGTTTCTGTCAGTTTGATACTGACCCTAAGAGAGTTCTATCAGTACGTAGTTTACTACAGATTCAAAAGGAATACCTGCAGTTGGTGAATGCAAGTTGAAATCCACAGTAGTTCTGACTTTCCACAAACCTACTTATGTTTTGCAGTAGAAACCATTTTCACTTTCAGGCGCTACCGTTTGGCTTCGTATCGGCGCCTCGGGTGGTCACAAGTACTGGCTGTCATGATAGCTCATCTCAGATTCCTGAGACTGATAACCGTTCCGTGCTTTGCTAATCTGCTCAACAAAGCTCCATCTCAACACTTATTCCTGCAACGTGTCTTACTAACGTACAATGGCGTCGTTCAGCGCGGTTGGATTGTCAACCTAAAGTACTCAAGCCTCATTCCGTCACAAAGGATTCATGCATAGGATTGATTCCGTGGATAAACGGATTTACCTGTTTGAACACAAAGGGTTCGTCATTGCGTACGGTTAGTACGCAATCCACGGACAGTCTCCATCCATTTGGACATTCTACTGTTAGGAAGGAGGGTGGCGTTTTTCGACGGGCTCCAGTTCGCAAGAGTTCACTCATGTCATTGTCACCTGGATGTTATTACATGCATCTACAGATTCATCAGATAGTGCGGTTGTCTTCAAGGGTCGGAGTATTGCTACTCTAGTGGCTCCAAATACACAATCTCACCACAGGGAAAATGTTCGGCGTCTGGAATTGGCTAATTCTAAGACGGACGCGAGTCTCAGAGGTTGGGAAGCTGTGGTCCCAAATTATCAACTTTACAGAAGATAGCTGTCAATAAAATGTCCTGGAACTCGGGCAATTTACAACGCGCTGCGGCAAGTGGTGCACTTGCTCCTGGCTCAGCCTGTCCACGTGCAGTCAGACAACGTGACGGCGATCGCATACATACCCAAACAAGGAGGAATTCGAAGTCGCATGGCAATGTGACAAGTGCTCAAATCCTCAATTGGGCCGACCGTCACCAGGTGATATAGTCGGCAGTGTTCATTCTGGGAGTGGACAACTGGGAGGCAGATTATCCCAGCGGTCAGGATTTTCATCCAGGAAACTGGGCATTAAATTCAGAAGCGTTCCTGATGTTGGCAAACGGTGCAGTTACCCACAGGGGGATCTAATGGCATCTTGACAAAAATCATCAACCATCTCAGAATGTGTCCAGAACTAGAGCTCCAAAGGCAGGGGCAGTGGATGCTCTCATGATCGCGTGGCCGTACAGCTTTGTGCATCTGTTTCCACCGTTTACGCTGCTTTCTCGCTTGCTAAAACAAACCAAACGAGAGTCCACGACGGTCGTACTACTGGCGCCTCATTGCCCTCGGAGGGCATGGTTCTCGGATCCCTGCGACCTATTCGCAGCCGATTATTAACCGCTCCTGCCACGTCCACACCTGTTACAACAGGCTCCGTGCCTTTATCCCAATTTCGCAAGGTGGCGCTTCACGGGGTGGTTGTTGATGCCGCCCTCTTAAGAAGGGAGGGCATTCCACAATCTGTTCTACCAACCATGTTAAGTGCTAGGAAGCCAGTTATGCCAGCTCATTATCACAGAATTTGCCGTGCCTATATGAGTTGGTGGGAAGCTCTGAAGTTCCGACATTAGCTTTCTCATTATCCCGTCTTTTCATATTTTTACAGACTGGGTTAGGTGGAGGACTACGTTTCTCCACTCAAGATGCAGATCTTGGCCTTTTCATTTTACCTGCAAAGGCGTTTGGCTCTTTTGCCGGCTGTACTTACTTTCCAGTAAGGTGTCCTCAGAGTACAACCTCCATTTATACTACCTACAGCGCCATGGGACTTGATTCTGGTTGTTGATTTTTTACAGTCTTCATATTTTGAACCCTTACAACAAGTGGAGGTTAAGTTTCTCACTTGGAAAACATTTTTTTTTTCCTTAGCCTCAGCAAGGCGTGTTTTACATTGGGTGCCTTGTCATGCAAGCCACCTTATCTGGTGTTTTATAATCATAGAGCGGAACTTCGCACGAATTCCGTTTTCCTACCAAAGATGGTATAATTACTCAATCGTAGTTCCTGTGTTATCAGTAGGTTAAGGAACTTCAGCTACTTTAGATGTGGTATGCGCACTGCGCGTTTATGTAGCCAAACATCAATTGTACGTTAACCAGTTACATTGTTTGTTCTCTATAAGGTAGTTAGGATAGCTTAGACAGCTTCCAAGCAGACCTTACACCATACGTCAAGCTTAGTTTCATTATAGACTACGGCCGCCTACATCAGTGTCAGGCCATTCCACACGTTCTTCGGAACGTCATAGGCAGGCTACAAACGCCTACATCAGTGTCAGTCCATTCCACCCGTTCTTTGGGAACGTCATGGGCAGCAGGTTGTGAAGTTTCTACGAAACAACTTACACGCGCTGCTACAAGGTCATGAGTGCATGGTCATCAGTGCATACGTTTGTGCGCTGTTACATGTTAAATACGTTTACGGCATCCGCATTTTGCTTTGGCCGTCTAGTGTTACAGGTGCCAAACAGCTCTCCCGCCCAAGGGGGAACTTTGGTACGTCCCAAGAGTACTCCAGTGACCCCTAGTGGATGAAAAAGAAAATAGGATTTTGGTACTTACCAGGTAAATCCTTTTCTTTGACTCCATAGGGGGCACTGGACGCCCACCCAGAGCAGTTTTACCTATCTTGTGGTAAGCTCAGTGGATCTTATGGGAACACATTATCACCAATGGATACGTTGTTACGGTGATATCTATTATGGTGTCAACTGTTTAGTTGTCAGTTACGTTATGTGTCAACTTTAGTGTTGACCGTTATAATTTAGGTTAAGGTGTCAACTTTAGCGTTGACCGTTATAATTTAGGTTAAGGTGTCAACTGTAGTGTTGACCGTTACATTATATGTAATTCTCTATGGTTCATCCTCTCTATCGCTCCTGTTCGGCTCAGTAAAAATACTGAAGGGTTTATGGGAGTATGGAGGGGGTGACCAGTTACTAATTTAAATATTTAAATGTGCCATTTCCGGCTACGCCCCGTCCATATCCCAAGAGTACTCCAGTGCCCCCTATGGATTCAAAGAAAAGGATTTACCTGGTAAGTACCAAAATCCTATTTTTATCGTCTGTGGGCTGAACCGCCAACTTTTATTGTGTGGAAATGATCACGCCCCTATGTTGCATGGTCACGCCCCTTTTTCGTCAGCGCGCGCACACGCTTGTGCCCCTCACAGTCTGGCGCCCTGCCCAAATCCTAGAGTGAACACTAGAAGATTTCCCCCCACTGCGTGCAAGCTAAAATCAGCAATGTTTCCTGTACTGGAATATCTGGAAGTGTGCACATTGCGCATGCCTCTTACAGTACCTCACACTAAATTAAATCTGCCAATGTGAATGCGACTCCTTCTTGCCTACTTTACTACTGCCCCCTCTGGGAGGAGTGTATGTGTGGCAGGTGCCGCGATTGCATCATTGTGGCTCCACCCCCCATGTTATACAATGCCACAATCCAACCTTATAAAGCAGGGGACGGGACCATGCCGCTGCAGTTCAGGGCAAATCACATCAGCAAGACACCTGGATCACCCACTTCATTCATAAAGTGTGTAGCAGCGGTCGTCAGTCAATGCATACGGGAGACTTGCATACTGTGTTTGGAGTGTCTGGAGAGCCATCGGAAAATTGGGGGTCTCCCGGACAATCCACGAGAGTATAAAAGTATGATTTTACTATATTAACCTGCATATACAGTGCGTCTGGAAAGTATTCAGAGCGCTTCACTTTTTCCACATTTTGTTATGTTACAGCCTTATTCCAAACTGGAATAAATAAATGTTTCCCCTTAAAATTCTACACACAATACCCCATAATGACAGCGTGAAAAAGTTTTTTGAGATTTTTGCAAATTTATTAAAAATAAAAAAAAATAAGAAATCACATGTACATAAGTATTCACAGCCTTTGCTCAATACTTTGTTGATGCACCTTTGGCAGAAATTACAGCCTCAAGTCTTTTTGAATATGATGCCACAACTTGGAACACCTATCTTTGTGCAGTTTCGCCCATTCCTCTTTACAGCACCTCTCAAGCTCCATCAGGTTGGATGGGAAGCGTCGGTGCACAGCCATTTTCAGATCTCTCCAGAGATGTTCAATCGGATTCAAGTGTGGGCTCTGGCTGGGCCACTCAAGGACATTCACAGAGTTGTCCTGAAGCCACTCATTTGATATCTTGGCTGTGTGCTTAGGGACGTTGGCCAGCTGAAAGATGAACCGTCGCCCCAGTCTGAGATCATGTCCAATCAACTGAATTTACCACAGGTGGACTCCAATTAAGCTGTAGGAACATCTCAAGGATGATCGCTGGAAACAGGATGCACCTGAGCTCAATTTTGAGTTTCATGACAAAGGCTGTGAATACTTATGTACTGGACATGTGATTTCTTAGCTTTTTTTGTTTTTTCCCCATAAATTTGCAAAAATTTAAAAAAATCTTTTTTCACGTTGTCATTATGGGGTATTATTGTGTGTAGTATTTTGAGGGGAAAATGAATTTATTACATTTTGAAGTAAGGCTGTAACATAACAAAATGTGGAAAAAGTGAAGCGCTGTGAATACTTTCCTAGTGCACTGTATGTCAATAGAATCTAAACCTTTTATGATTTAGGTTACTAAAGTGCAAAATGTTAGTAATACATTTTTTTTTTTTATTGGTTTCCCAGCGAGAACGTACGGGCCGCACTACTTTGCTGTATAGTGATAAGACGCATAATGTATGTGCTTAGTAAATCTCCTTCTACATGAACAGCTGCGGATGGGCAACATTATTTACATCCCCATCATACATACAGGAACATGGACTATACTTTGCTTTTCTGCCAGCAGCCTCTAATAATAGAGAATGCTGGAATATATGATACAGATAATGTCTTTGTGGTATTATTACAGTTCTATGAAGATATTGTTCCAGTATTGGCACACGAGACAAAGGAACAAGCAGATACAAAACAGATGCACAATAGTGGCGGTTTGGTGGAGTTTAATGGCTTGCAGGAAGAATGTGCAGATCAGACCGCAGCACAGACACATTATATGTATATGTCTGCTCTTCTTCATGTCATCTACCTATAGGTGTAATAATACGCCTGCCTGGTATAAATGTGAAGATTGCACTGGCGATTATTTGGGAATTGGGAGGAGGGCACTGTTAGACATGGCTGAGCAGAAGTGACAGCCTGGTAGATTACGAGCATTCCACAGACTTAAACTAGGACATGTTATGCTGTTATACGCACTGTCTAGGAAATAAATGTTCTATTAGATTTTATTTGTGTAAGAGTTTCCTTGCACTTCTAAACACTTAGAAAGGGGATCCCTGTATTAAAATAAGTAGCTATATCCCCTTTGAATTTTTGAGAATCTGGCGGTTGGACCCGTTCAGAAATAAGTGCTACGTTTGATAGGAGTATATACGACATACCGGCGGTTACATGACCGACAGCAGCATACCGACACAGAAGATTCCAACTGCAGACGGGGTAAGTATTTTTACCCTCCCTTGTCCCCTGCCCTAACCCCCAGGGGGTGTCGGCTATGGCTAACCCTCCGGGCGTGCCGGCTATGGCTAACTTTTGGGTGGTGGCGGCTATGGCTAACCTCCCCCTCTAGTGCCTAACCCCAAACCCCCCTAGTGACTAACCCGAACCCTGACCCCCACCCCCCATACTCACCTGTGGGATGGCGGCAATCGGTGATCCGGTGTCGAGATTATGGTATCTGGCCACTGGCATTGCAACCGCCTGGATGCTGAAAGCATCCAGTTTGATTATATGCCTGCTTCCTGAGCAGGCGTTGCACTTACTCGCACATTATTGTTAATTTATGTTTTAGCACTGCTTTTCATTGAAACATGAATATCTACGCCCCTGAAATAAATATTAGCACATTACCTATGGAATATTGGAAATCAAGTAGTATGAAGAAAACTCTCACTCCCTGATCTACAGTGAATAGATGCTATGCGCCGTCTTGGGCGCACTACATAGTTTTCAATGTGCAAGATACTGTAAGCAATGCATGGAAGTTAGACATACAAGGGTAAAATTGAAAATTACTAGAGATAAGCGGGTTCGGTTTTACTCGGATTTACTCTGGTATTTCAGGTTTTGCTTATTGTCTATCCAAAACGCGTGACATCCGTGATCCAATAAGATGCTGTTTCGAGCCCTGAGTAAAACCGAACCCGCACATCTCTAAAAATGACTAACAAGATAGCCACTGTCTGTTGTTCCATGTGCTGTTTATCCCGCCCATGAAATGTTTAATGTTGGAAGTGAGGCACACCCAGCTCTAAATCACAGTGTAGAAGTGTAGCTGCCCAATGATTGTGTGCTGTATGTCTCAAGTCTATTGTATTTGCATCCCAGGCATTGTAACATAGTCCAGCTGCACCCTTTATCTGGAAGTGCTTTATATGAGGCCCAATGTGAATAATGTGTAACGGAATAACCGATATGACCCTGCAGTATTTATCATACATCTGATGATAGTGTCTGAACTGGGTTCAATGCTGAAATATCAGAATGTGAAGACTAAAACCATATCTTATATGGCTCAATCTAGGTGTACTGTGTAGTGGTGGGGATTGCAACCTTATGTATTTTACCTCTCTACACATGGCAATATATTCTACTTCTGGATTATAGTAGTTTTATACATCCCGGCTCATTTAAATTCTGTGTAGATACCTGCCTCAGAATGCATTATCCACCTGTGAGGGACAGGGCATGCTGGCACTTTAAGAACCACAGCAGTCTAGAGCCGCAGGTTTGTGTGTAGATAGAATTGGCTACATAACGCCCCTGGATAAGGTTCCTGATCTCCAATAATGAGGTTTTTAGCGCTGTGTCCAGAGGACACTTATCCAATGCATCTACAGTCTGTGGTGCATTGCACAATTGTGTAGTTGCCACCATCCAGTGTTACTAGTGATCATGTAAGTGATCTGGTAACAGCCAGTGCTCTGTATATTCCTACCAGGTCAGTGCAATTACAGGATCCTCCACGTGGCTAGTAGCCACATAGGGAGACTGGCAGCTGACTTTCTGTCTCCTGTTGCATTGGACAAGCTCCCTCATGACATATAAGTAATAGTATAAGTTCACAGAGGTTGAGGGTTTTTTGGAAGCTGTGCGGTGGTGGTATTGGGATACTTATTAAAGCCTTGTTTCTTAGCAGAATGTACTGTTGAGGGTCTTTTTGCATTAACAAGAAAAAGTGATTGAAAGCCAGTCATGTAAGGCTAATTTGTTTGGAATTTATTATTGCGTCCTAGCAAAGTAGACGTTTCCTAAGGAGACACACTATGGACTACAGTGGAGCACCAGCTATTAGCATCACTGCGGTGTCATGGGCCAAATCCAGTTTCTGCTCCCATTCCATTGCCAAATATATCCCAGCATACTGTAGTGTTTGCTCTATTTTATTTTTTCATTTACTTTTATATTGTTAAAAATATCATTTTTGCACGTCTGCATTGCTTAACATGTGGTAGCTCTGCTGACAACATTTTTTAATTATTCCTTGACCACATTAAAAACCTACTACTCAATGGCACAAACAGCAGCTCGGGTTGTGATGTGTGGCTTGAAGCAACAGCCGGTACCTGGATGTGTGAAGCGTGATCAGGCGTTCATTTCCACCTGTGTGCCAGATTATTATACAAAGTTATCAACCCTATTCCCATCTCCGAAATACTGTAGAATTCCTGGAGCCCTGTTACATTGAGCAATCGGTGAGAGTGACATGAAGGGGTCTCCACAGCAATTTTAATAGTGTGGGGAAAGAGGGAGAAATCACCACAAATCCCTTTAAAAATAGCAAATGAACAATGTCCCCTGGTTGTATTAGCAACAATATATCTTCTAAACATTTTTTCCCCCAAATAAGTATTTGGTAAATTCTTCAGAAAGCGTTTATAATGTAATGTTATGAAGGGCAGTAAACGTTACAGTCATTGCTGTTTGTCTTTAACATTATGTCCCAGAAAGCTCAATTCCCCCCAAAAAGTGATTTTCCTTCAAAAAAATTTCATCTAGTATTTGAACATTTAAAAACATACATGTTACTAAACATAGAATTTGACGGCAGATAAGAACCACTTGGCCCATCTAGTCTGCCCTTTTTACTTTTTATCCTTTAGGTCAGAGGTTCTCAAACTCGGTCCTCGGGGGTACACACAATGCATGTTTTGCAGGTAACCCAGCAGGTGCATAGGTGTATTAATTACTCACTGACACATTTTCAAAGGTCCACAGGTTGAGCTAATTATTTCACTTGCGACTCTGTGAGGAGACCTGCAAAACATGCACTGTGTGTGCCCCCAAGGACCGAGTTTGAGAACCTTTGCTTTAGGTAATCTCAACCCTTTTTGAACCTTAATTCTTTGTAAGGATTTTCATATGCCTATCCCAAGCATGTTTAAATGGCTCTACAGTCTTAGGCTCTACTACAGGGGTGGGGAACCTTTTTTCTACCGAGGGCCATTTGGATATTTATAAAATCCTTTCGGGGGGCCATACAAGTCTGCCCCCGCGCGCGCCAAAAAAATGGGTGTGGCCAGTTAAAATGGGACGTGATACACATATGCCCCCAATAGTGCAGTGCCAGATCCACAATTGCCCCCACAGTGCCAGGTATACAAATGCCCCTCACAGTGCCAGGTATACAGATGCCCCCACAGTTCCAGGTATACAAATGCCCCCACAGTGCCAGGCATACAAATGCCCCTCACAGTGCCAGGCATACAGATGCCCCCACAGTGCCAGGCATACAAATGCCCCCACAGTGCCAGGCATACAAATGCCCCTCACAGTGCCAGGTATACAGATGCCCCCACAGTGCCAGATATACAAATGCCCCCACAGTGCCAGGTATACAAATGCCCCCACAGTGCCAAGTATACAATTGCCCCTCACAGTGCCAGGTATACAGATGCCCCCACAGTGCCAGGTATACAAATGCCCCCACAGTGCCAGGCATACAAATGCCCCCACAGTGCCAGGTATACAAATGCCCCCACAGTGCCAGGTATACAAATGCCCCCACAGTGCCATTCATACAAATGCCCCTCACAGTGCCAGGTATACAGATGCCCCCACAGTGCCAGGTATACAAATGCCCCCACAGTGCCTGGTATACAAATGCCCCCACAGTGCCAGGTATACAATTGCCCCCACAGTGCCAGGTATACAATTGCCCCTCACAGTGCCAGGTATACAGATGCCCCCACAGTGCCAGGTATACAGATGCCCCCACAGTGCCAGGTATACAAATGCCCCCACAGTGCCAGGTATACAAATGCCCCCACAGTGCCAGGTATACAAATGCCCCCACAGTGCCAGGTATACAAATGCCCCCACAGTGCCATTCATACAAATGCCCCTCACAGTGCCAGGTATACAGATGCCCCCACAGTGCCAGGTATACAAATGCCCCCACAGTGCCAGGTATACAAATGCCCCCACAGTGCCAGGTATACAAATGCCCCCACAGTGCCAGGTATACAATTGCCCCTCACAGTGCCAGGTATACAGATGCCCCTCACAGTGCCAGGTATACAGATGCCCCCACAGTGCCAGGTATACAGATGCCCCTCACAGTGCCAGGTATACAGATGTCCCCACAGTGCCAGGTATACAGATGCCCCCACAGTGCCAGGTATACAGATGCCCCTCACAGTGCCAGGTATATAGATGCCCCCACAGTGCCAGGTATACAAATGCCCCCACAGTGCCAGGTATACAAATGCCCCTCACAGTGCCAGGTATACAGATGCCCCCACAGTGCCAGGTATACAGATGCCCCTCACAGTGCCAGGTATACAGATGCCCCCACAGTGCCAGGTATACAAATGCCCCTCACAGTGCCAGGTATACAGATGTCCCCACAGTGCCAGGTATACAGATGTCCCCACAGTGCCAGGTATACAGATGTCCCCACAGTGCCAGGTATACAGATGTCCCCACAGTGCCAGGTATACAGATGCCCCCACAGTGCCAGGTAATGTCCCCACAGTGCCAGGTATACAGATGCCCCTCACAGTGCCAGATATACAGATGCCCCCACAGTGCCAGGTATACAAATGCCCCTCACAGTGCCAGGTATACAGATGCCCCCACAGTGCCAGGTATACAGATGCCCCCACAGTGCCAGGTATACAGATACCCCACAGTGCCAGGTATACAGATGCCCCCACAGTGCCAGGTATACAGATGCCCCCCCGTCTCCCCTCCCCCCCCCCCCCGTCCCGCTTACCGCTCCTTTCGGCGGGTACACGGAGGAGAGCGCGGCTATGTTGGGCGGCGGCGTGTAAGACTTGAAACCAGCGGCCGGTTCGAGAGCCAATCAGAGCTCGCGGACCGGCAGCCGCGGCTACCGGTCCGCGAGCTCTGATTGGCTCACGAACCGGCGGCTGGTTTCAAGTCCTACACGCCGCTGCCCGACAATAGCCGCGCTCTCCTCCATGTGGTGACAGCTGAGACACGCTGCCGCCGGACTGTGCGGCAGCGTGTCTCACTGAGAGGAGCGGGTGGGCCGGACCAAACGGCTTTGCGGGCCTTATACGGCCCGCGGGCCGGAGGTTCCCCACCCCTGCTCTACTACCTCTGATGGGAGGCTATTCCACTTATCCACTACCCTTTCTGTGAAGTAATTTTTCCTTAAATTTCCCCTGAACCTGCTTCCCTCCAGTTTCAGTGTATGTCCTCGAGTTCTAATACTTCTCTTCATTTGAAGAATGTTTCCCTCCTGAACTTTGTTAAAACCTTTGGTATATTTGAAAGTTTCTATCATGTCTCCCCTTTCCCTTCTCTCCTCCATACTATACATGTTAAAATCTTTTAGCCTTTCTGGGTAAGTTTTGTGATGTAGGCCATGCACCATTTTGGTTGTCCTTCTTTGCACACTCTCTAATGTATTTATATCCTTCTGGAGATCTCCAGAACTGGACACAGTATTCCAGATGAGGCTGCACCAATGACCTATTATTACTTACTTTCTCTTTTCTCTGACGTCCTAGTGGATGCTGGGACTCCGTCAGGACCATGGGGCATAGCGGCTCCGCAGGAGACAGGGCACAAAATTTAAAAGTTTGACCACTAGGTGGTGTGTACTGGCTCCTCCCCCTATGACCCTCCTCCAAGCCTCAGTTAGGTTTTTGTGCCCGTCCGAGCAGGGTGCAATCTAGGTGGCTCTCCTAAAGAGCTGCTTAGAAAAAGTTTGTTAGGTTTTTTATTTTCAGTGAGTCCTGCTGGCAACAGGCTCACTGCAACGAGGGACTTAGGGGAGAAGAAGTGAACTCACCTGCGTGCAGGATGGATTTGCTTCTTAGGCTACTGGACACTAGCTCCAGAGGGACGATCACAGGTACAGCCTGGATGGGTCACCGGAGCCGCGCCGCCGACCCCCTTGCAGATGCCGAATAGAGAAGAGGTCCAGAAACCGGCGGCAGAAGACGTCTCAGTCTTCATGAGGTAGCGCACAGCACTGCAGCTGTGCGCCATTGCTCTCCGCACACTTCACACCAGCGGTCACTGAGGGTGCAGGGCGCTGGGGGGGGCGCCCTGGGCAGCAATGTAATATACCTATTCTGGCTAAAATATATCACATATAGCCCCTGGGGCTATATGGATGTATTTAACCCCTGCCAGGTTCCAAAAAAACCGGGAGAAGAAGCCCGCCGAAAAGGGGGCGGGGCCTATTCTCCTCAGCACACAGCGCCATTTTCTTGCCCAGCTCCGCTGCGAGGAAGGCTCCCAGGACTCTCCCCTGCACTGCACTACAGAAACAGGGTAAAAACAGAGAGGGGGGGCACTTATTGGCGATATTTATAATATTTGAGCTGCTATAAAGGGAACACACTTATTAAGGTTGTCCCTATATATATTTATAGCGCTTGGGTGTGTGCTGGCAAACTCTCCCTCTGTCTCCCCAAAGGGCTAGTGGGGTCCTGTCTTCTATCAGAGCATTCCCTGTGTGTCTGCTGTGTGTCGGTACGTGTGTGTCGACATGTATGAGGACGATGTTGGCGTGGAGGCGGAGCAATTGCCTGTAATGGTGATGTCACCCCCTAGGGAGTCGACACCAGAATGGATGGCTTTGTTTATGGAATTACGGGATAGTGTCAGCACGCTACAAAAGTCAGTTGACGACATGAGACAGCCGGCAAACCAGTTAGTACCTGTCCAGGCGTCTCAGACACCGTCAGGGGCTGTAAAACGCCCTTTACCTCAGTCGGTCGACACAGACCCAGACACTGACACTGAATCCAGTGTCGACGGTGAAGAAACAAACGTATTTTCCAGTAGGGCCACACGTTATATGATCACGGCAATGAAGGAGGCTTTGCATATCTCTGATACTGCAAGTACCACAAAAAGGGGTATTATGTGGGGTGTGAAAAAACTACCGATAGTTTTTCCTGAATCAGAGGAACTGAATGAAGTGTGTGATGAAGCGTGGGTTACCCCAGATAGAAAACTGCTAATTTCAAAGAAGTTATTGGCATTATACCCTTTCCCGCCAGAGGTTAGGGCGCGCTGGGAAACACCTCCTAGGGTGGATAAGGCGCTTACACGCTTATCAAAGCAAGTGGCATTACCGTCTCCTGATACGGCCGCCCTCAAGGATCCAGCTGATAGGAGGCTGGAGAATACATTAAAAAGTATATACACACATACGGGTGTTATACTGAGACCAGCAATCGCCTCAGCCTGGATGTGCAGTGCTGGCGTGGCTTGGTCGGAGTCACTGTCTGAAAATATTGATACCCTGGATAGGGACAGTATTTTACTGACTATAGAGCAGTTAAAGGATGCATTTCTTTATATGCGAGATGCACAGAGAGATATTTGCACTCTGGCATCAAGAGTAAGTGCGATGTCCATATCTGCCAGAAGAAGTTTATGGACGCGCCAGTGGTCAGGTGATGCGGATTCCAAACGACATATGGAAGTATTGCCGTATAAGGGGGAGGAATTATTTGGGGTCGGTCTATCGGATCTGGTGGCCACGGCAACGGCCGGAAAATCCACCTTTTTACCCCAGGTCACCTCCCAGCAGAAAAAGCCGCAGGCTTTTCAGCCGCAGTCCTTTCGTTCCTATAAGAACAAACGAGCAAAAGGACATTCCTATTTGCCCCGAGGCAAAGGAAAGGGTAAGAGACTGCAACAAGCAGCTCCTTCCCAGGAGCAGAAGCCCTCCCCGGCTTCTACAAAGGCGTCAGCATGACGCTGGGACCTTACAAGCAGACTCTGGGGCGGTGGGGGGTCGCCTCAAACATTTCAGCGCACAGTGGGCTCACTCGCAGGTGGACCCCTGGATCCTGCAGGTAGTATCTCAGGGTTACAGGTTGGAATTCGAGAAGTCCCCTCCTCGCCGTTTCCTAAAGTCTGCTTTGCCAACGTCTCCCTCCGACAGGGCGACGGTATTGGAGGCCATTCACAAGCTGTATTCTCAGCAGGTGATAGTCAAGGTACCCCTCCTACAACAGGGACAGGGGTATTACTCCACGCTATTTGTGGTACCGAAGCCGGACGGCTCGGTAAGACCGATTCTAAATCTAAAATCTCTGAACCTGTACATACAAAAATTCAAGTTCAAGATGGAGTCACTCAGAGCAGTGATAGCGAATCTGGAAGAAGGGGATTTTATGGTGTCCTTGGACATCAAGGATGCTTACCTTCATGTTCCAATTTGTCCTTCACACCAAGGGTACCTCAGGTTCGTGGTCCAAAACTGTCATTATCAGTTTCAGACGCTGCCGTTTGGATTGTCCACGGCACCCCGGGTCTTTACCAAGGTAATGGCCGAAATGATGATCCTACTTCGAAGAGAAGGCGTCTTAATTATCCCTTACTTGGACGATCTCCTGATAAGGGCAAGATCCAGAGAACAGCTGGAGGTCGGAGTAGCACTAACCCAAGTAGTGCTCCAACAACACGGGTGGATTCTGAATTTTCCAAAATCCCAACTGATCCCGACGACACGTCTGTTGTTCCTAGGGATGATTCTGGACACTGTTCAGAAAAAGGTATTTCTTCCGGAGGAGAAAGCCAGGGAGTTATCCGATCTAGTCAGGAACCTCCTAAAACCAGGAAAAGTATCTGTGCATCAATGCACAAGAGTCCTGGGAAAAATGGTAGCTTCTTACGAAGCGATTCCATTCGGCAGATTCCATGCACGAACTTTTCAGTGGGATCTGCTGGACAAATGGTCCGGATCGCATCTGCAGATGCATCAGCGGATAAAATTGTCCACAAGGACAAGAGTGTCTCTGCTATGGTGGTTGCAGAGTGCTCATCTGTTAGAGGGCCGCAGATTCGGCATACAGAACTGGGTCCTAGTGACCACGGATGCCAGCCTGAGAGGCTGGGGAGCGGTCACACAGGGAAGAAACTTCCAGGGCGTGTGGTCATGCCTGGAGACGTCTCTTCACACAGAAGTCTTCCACATGATTGTGGTCCATTGGGAAAGACCAATGGTGGACATGATGGCGTCCCGCCTCAACAAAAAACTGGACAGGTATTGCGCCAGGTCAAGAGACCCTCAGGCAATAGCTGTATACGCTCTGGTAACACCATGGGTGTACCAGTCAGTGTATGTGTTTCCTCCTCTGCCTCTCATACCAAAAGTACTGAGAATTATACGGCAAAGGGGAGTAAGAACGATACTCGTGGCTCCGGATTGGCCAAGAAGAACTTGGTACCCGGAACTTCAGGAGATGCTCACGGAAGATCCGTGGCCTCTACCTCTAAGACGGGACCTGCTTCAGCAGGGACCGTGTCTATTCCAAGACTTACCGCGGCTGCGTTTGACGGCATGGCGGTTGAACGCCGAATCCTAAGGGAAAAAGGCATTCCGGAAGAGGTCATCCCTACCCTGGTAAAAGCCAGGAAGGAGGTGACTGCACAACATTATCACCGCATTTGGAGAAAATATGTTGCGTGGTGTGAGGCCAGGAAGGCCCCGACGGAGGAATTTCAACTGGGTCGATTCCTACATTTCCTGCAAACAGGATTGTCTATGGGCCTCAAATTAGGGTCCATTAAGGTTCAAATTTCGGCCCTGTCGATTTTCTTCCAGAAAGAATTGGCTTCAGTTCCTGAAGTCCAGACTTTTGTAAAAGGAGTACTACATATACAGCCCCCGGTTGTGCCCCCAGTGGCACCGTGGGATCTTAATGTAGTTTTGGATTTTCTCAAATCCCATTGGTTTGAGCCACTCAAATCGGTGGATTTGAAATATCTTACATGGAAAGTAACCATGCTACTGGCCCTGGCTTCAGCCAGGAGAGTGTCAGAATTGGCGGCTTTATCGTATAAAAGCCCATATCTGATTTTCCATTCGGACAGGGCAGAACTGCGGACGCGTCCTCAGTTTCTGCCTAAGGTGGTTTCAGCGTTTCACCTGAACCAGCCTATTGTGGTGCCTGCGGCTACTAGCGATTTGGAGGATTCCAAGTTGCTGGACGTTGTCAGAGCATTGAAAATATATATTTCAAGGACGGCTGGAGTCAGAAAATCTGACTCGCTGTTTATACTGTATGCACCCAACAAGCTGGGTGCTCCTGCTTCTAAGCAGACGATTGCTCGTTGGATTTGTAGCACAATTCAACTTGCACATTCTGTGGCTGGCCTGCCACAGCCTAAATCTGTCAAGGCCCATTCCACAAGGAAGGTGGGCTCATCTTGGGCGGCTGCCCGAGGGGTCTCGGCATTACAACTCTGCCGAGCAGCTACGTGGTCAGGGGAGAACACGTTTGTAAAATTCTACAAATTTGATACCCTGGCTAAGGAGGACCTGGAGTTCTCTCATTCGGTGCTGCAGAGTCATCCGCACTCTCCCGCCCGTTTGGGAGCTTTGGTATAATCCCCATGGTCCTGACGGAGTCCCAGCATCCACTAGGACGTCAGAGAAAATAAGATTTTACTTACCGATAAATCTATTTCTCGTAGTCCGTAGTGGATGCTGGGCGCCCATCCCAAGTGCGGATTGTCTGCAATACTTGTACATAGTTATTGTTACAAAAAAATCGGGTTGTTATTGTTGTGAGCCGTCTGTTCAGAGGCTCCTACGTTTGTCATACTGTTAACTGGGTTCAGATCACAAGTTGTACGGTGTGATTGGTGTGGCTGGTATGAGTCTTACCCGGGATTCAAAATCCTTCCTTATTGTGTACGCTCGTCCGGGCACAGTATCCTAACTGAGGCTTGGAGGAGGGTCATAGGGGGAGGAGCCAGTACACACCACCTAGTGGTCAAACTTTTAAATTTTGTGCCCTGTCTCCTGCGGAGCCGCTATTCCCCATGGTCCTGACGGAGTCCCAGAATCCACTACGGACTACGAGAAATAGATTTATCGGTAAGTAAAATCTTATTTTCCTGCTACTGATTCCTCTCCCTATGCAACCAAGCATCTGACTTGCCTTTCTCATTGCTTTGTTGCATTGCCTTCCTGCCTTTAAGTCACTTGAAATAGTGATTCCTAAATCCCTTTCCTCCTCAGTAGTTTCCATTATAGTACCCTTGATACTATATTTAGCCTTTGGGTTTTTGAGACCCTAGTGCATGATTTTGCATTTTTTAGCATTAAACTGTAGTTGCCATGTTCTTGACCATTTTTCAAGTCTAGCTAGGTCATCAATCATTTGTTTTACCCCTCCTGGTTTGTCTACCCTGTTGCATGTCTTTGTATCATCTGCAAAAAGGCATACGTTCCCTTCAATACCATTTGCACTGTCACCAACAAAGATATTAAAGAGAACTGGTCCGAGTACAGATCCCTGGGGTACTCCACTGGTAACATTTCCCGCCACAGATTGCACTCCATTTACTACAACTGTCTGTTTCCTATCGTGCAAACAGTTTCTTATCCATTTAACTATTTTATAATCCACCCCCACACTTTCAAGTTTATTTAGCAGTCTGCGATGTGGGACAGTGTCAAATGCCTTACTAAAGTCTAGCTATGCTACATCTACAGATCTCCCTTGATCTATTATTTTTATCACAGAGTCAAAAAAGTCAATAAAATTTGTTTGGCATGATCTCCCTCCAGTAAATCCATGCTGTTTTGAATCCTGTAAATTGTACTAGTTAGACGTGTAGGCGCAGCCATGTTGTATGAACAATTGGGAATGGCTTATTTACCTTATATTTTATGTGCTTGTGAGGGTGCCAAAGAGAACGGCTATGGGCCCTGGTGCTAATGGAGGTGTAGCCAATATGAGGAGGAGTGGCCACAGGCCCATTTTAGAAATTAGTTTAGAGGCTGTATGATATGGTTATGTGTGGACTATATAGAGGCTATATGATATGGTTATGTGTGGACTATATAGAGGCTATATGATATGGTTATGTGTGGACTGTATAGAGGCTGTATGATATGGTTATGTGTGGACTGTATAGAGGCTGTATGATATGGTTATGTGTGGACTGTATAGAGGCTGTATGATATGGTTATGTGTGGACTGTATAGAGGCTGTATGATATGGTTATGTGTGGACTGTATAGAGGCTGTATGATATGGTTATGTGTGGACTGTATCATACCTCCCAACATGACCCTCTCCAGGAGGGACAGAATACTCTGTTCCTGGACTTTTCTCTTATTGTATGATTGCCATCACCTGTGGTGAAACACCTTTCTTATCCATTTACCTGTTTGACAGAGGTGCCAGCAATCATGCATTAAGAGAAAAAAGTCCAGAAGCGGAGCATTGTGTCCATCCTGAAGAGGGTCATGTTGGGAGGTATGCTGTATAGAGGCTGTATGATATGGTTATGTGTGGACTGTATAGAGGCTGTATGATATGGTTATGTGTGGACTGTATAGAGGCTGTATGATATGGTTATGCGTGGACTGTATAGAGGCTGTATGATATGGTTATGCGTGGACTGTATAGAGGCTGTTTGATATGGTTATGTGTGGACTGTATAGAGGCTGTATGATATGGTTATGTGTGGACTGTATAGAGGCTGTATGATATGGTTATGTGTGGACTGTATAGAGGCTGTATGATATGGTTATGTGTGGACTGTATAGAGGCTGTATGATATGGTTATGTGTGGACTGTATAGAGGCTGTATGATATGGTTATGCGTGGACTGTATAGAGGCTGTATGATATGGTTATGCGTGGACTGTATAGAGGCTGTTTGATATGGTTATGTGTGGACTGTATAGAGGCTGTATGATATGGTTATGCGTGGACTGTATAGAGGCTGTATGATATGGTTATGCGTGGACTGTATAGAGGCTGTATGATATGGTTATGTGTGGACTGTATAGAGGCTGTATGATATGGTTATGTGTGGACTGTATAGAGGCTGTATGATATGGTTATGTGTGGACTGTATAGAGGCTGTATGATATGTTCCCACAGTAATGTTGGCTAGGGTTCAGGAGGATGTAAAAGTGAAGAAAGTCAAAATATGTGATGTTATGTGTGGACTGTACAGAGGTGATGTAATTAGATAGGGAAGCAAGTTTTGTGGGTTATTCTGGAATCTGATACGCTTGTCTGAAGTGGTGAGTTTTCAGGGAACGCTTGAAAGTTTGAAGACTAGAGGTGAATCTTATTGTGCGTGGATCGCGTTCCACAGAGCGGGTGCAGCCTGAAAAAGTCCTGTGATCATGAGTAGGCGCGAGTAATGAGTGATTTAGATAATGCACAGAGGGTAGGGCAATATTTTTAGGTAAGCTAAGAGATGTACATTGGTGTCGCGGGCGGAAATGCCAGAAACAACGGAGTCAGTTGCTGCCGGGCTCCAGCCCTGAAGGGAGCACTTCCTCCATTGTCCCCGGCCATTCCTTGCCCTTCCTACAATAATAGAGTAATCGCCAAATAGAGAGCAGTGTGTAGAGCCCAGGGCCTAGTTACGCGCCGTACTGCACTTCTTTGATCCAGCCCAGCTTCCCTCCCCCACTACCACTAGCTGCATGCTCTGCCCCCTCCCGGCATTTGTCCTGTGCTGCTGCTGTGATTCAGGAGCTTGCTGCTTAGAAACAAGACAACAGCAGCGATGATGCCTGCAACAAGTTAACGGAGAGTGGAGAGGCAGAGGTATGGGGGACGGCACAGGGTGTAGGGCTGGCAAGAGACTGAGTGTTTGTCCTATTGTTACTGTAGGTACTGTAACTGAGTGTCAGGTAACTGCCCAGAATGCCCGCTGCTGTCACCACTCACACGGTCTATTTACTAAGCCTGGCCCTGTCTCCCCTCACTCCTGTCCCTGACTCCCCTGTACCAGCCCTGCCTATCTATGCTGGCTCTATCTCCTGTCCCTGTCATCCATGTCCTGTCCATCCCTGCCACCTCTGTGCTGGCTCTATCTCCCCTCTCTCCTGTCCCTGTGACCCCTGTTATGTCCTGTCCCTGTCACCCCTGTGCTGGCCCTTTCTCCCCTCTCTCCTGTCCCTGTGACCCCTGTTATGTCCCGTCCCTGTCACCCCTGTGCTGGCCCTTTCTCCCCTCTCTCCTGTCACGGTCACCCAATGTCCTGGCCTGTCACCTCTGTGCTGCTGGCCCTGTCATTTCTCTCTGCTGACTCTTCCGTTCTGTCCCTCTGTCCTGACCCTGCAACCCCTGTCCTGACCCTGTCACCTCTGTCCTGACCCTGTCACCTCTGTCCTGACCCTGTCACCTCTGTCCTGACCCTGTCACCTTTGTCCTGACCCTGTCACCTTTGTCCTGACCCTGTTAACCGTCTCTCCTATCCCATTCGGTTCTGTCCTGGTTGTACCCCTGTCACCTGTGTCCTGGTCCTGCCACCTCTCTCTCTTGTCCCTGTCACCTCTATCTTGGTTCTCTAATTTGGCCCTGTCATTTTTGTTCTTCCCCACTGTACTGTGCCATCTCTGTATTGGCCCTGTCACCCCTGTCCTCTCTCTGTCCTGGTCCTGTCACCCATCTCTCCTGTCCCCTATGTTCTGTCAAGGCCCTGTCACCTCTCCCCTCTCCCTGTCCTCTCTTTTCTGTAGTGGCCCTCAAGGCCCTGTCACCTCTGTCCTCTCCCTGTCCTCTCTTTTCTGTAGTGGCCCTGTCACCCCTGTCCTCTCTGTTCTGGTCCTGTCACCCATCTCGCCTGCCCCTTTATTCGGTCCTGGCCCTTTCACCTCTGTCCTGCTCCTGTCCCCTCTGTCTTAGTCTGTCCTGGCCCCACTGGACGGTCCCTTTCATCTCAGTACTGGCCCTGTCACCCCTGTCCTGGCACTGTCCCTCCTGGTTTTGTCACCTTTGTCCAAGCCACAAATTGTATATAATTTTCCCTTTTTTTCTCTGACGTCCTAGTGGATGCTGGGGACTCCGAAAGGACCATGGGGAATAGCGGCTCCGCAGGAGACTGGGCACAAAAGTAAAAGCTTTAAGACTACCTGGTGTGCACTGGCTCCTCCCCCTATGACCCTCCTCCAAGCCTCAGTTAGATTTTTGTGCCCGAACGAGAAGGGTGCAGTCTAGGTGGCTCTCCTGAGCTGCTTAGAAAAAAAGTTTAGTTTTAGGTTTTTTATTTTCAGTGAGACCTGCTGGCAACAGGCTCACTGCATCGAGGGACTAAGGGGAGAAGAAGCGAACTCACCTGCGTGCAGAGTGGATTGGGCTTCTTAGGCTACTGGACATTAGCTCCAGAGGGACGATCACAGGCCCAGCCATGGATGGGTCCCAGAGCCGCGCCGCCGTCCCCCTTACAGAGCCAGAAGAGCAGAAGAGGTCCGGAAAAATCGTCGGCAGAAGACGTCCTGTCTTCAATAAGGTAGCGCACAGCACCGCAGCTGTGCGCCATTGCTCTCAGCACACTTCACACTCCGGTCACTGAGGGTGCAGGGCGCTGGGTGGGGGCGCCCTGAGACGCAATATAAACACCTTAGGGGGCAAAAAATGCATCACATATAGCTCCTGGGCTATATGGATGCATTTAACTCATGCCTGTTTTTCCATAAAAAAGCGGGAGAACGGCCGCCGGGAAGGGGGCGGAGCCTATCTCCTCAGCACACTGGCGCCATTTTTCCTCACAGCTCCGTTGGAGGGAAGCTCCCTGACTCTCCCCTGCAGTCCTGCACTACAGAAACAGGGTAAAACAAGAGAGGGGGGGCACTAATTGGCAGATAAATCTATACAGCAGCTATATAAGGGAAAAACACTTATATAAGGTTATCCCTGTATATATATATATATAGCGCTCTGGTGTGTGCTGGCAAACTCTCCCTCTGTCTCCCCAAAGGGCTAGTGGGGTCCTGTCCTCTATCAGAGCATTCCCTGTGTGTGTGCTGTGTGTCGGTACGTTGTGTCGACATGTATGAGGAGGAAAATGGTATGGAGGCGGAGCAATTGCCTGTATTAGTGATGTCACCCCCTAGGGAGTCGACACCTGACTGGATGGTCTTATGGAAGGAATTACGTGATAGTGTCAGCACTTTACAAAAGACTGTTGACGACATGAGACAGCCGGCAAATCAGTTGATACCTGTACAGGCGTCTCAAACACCGTCAGGGGCTCTAAAGCGCCCGTTACCTCAGGTGGTCGACACAGACCCAGACACGGACACTGACTCCAGTGTCGACGGTGAGGAAACAAACGTATTTTCCAGTAGGGCCACACGTTACATGATCACGGCAATGAAGGAGGTTTTGAACATTTCTGATACTACAAGTACCACAAAAAAGGGTATTATGTGGGGTGTGAAAAAACTACCCGTAGTTTTTCCTGAATCAGATGAATTAAATGAGGTGTGTGATGAAGCGTGGGTTTCCCCCGATAAAAAACTGCTAATTTCTAAAAAATTATTGGCATTATACCCTTTCCCGCCAGAGGTTAGGGCCGTATCTCCTGATACGGCCGCCCTCAAGGAACCAGCTGATAGGAAGCTGGAAAATATCCTAAAAAGTATATACACACATACTGGTATTATACTGCGACCAGCAATCGCCTCAGCCTGGATGTGCAGTGCTGGGGTGGCTTGGTCAGATTCCCTGACTGAAAATATTGATACCCTGGACAGGGACAATATATTATTGACTATAGAGCATTTAAAGGATGCATTTCTATATATGAGAGATGCACAGAGGGATATTTGCACTCTGGCATCAAGAGTAAGTGCGCTGTCCATTTCTGCCAGAAGAGGGTTATGTACGCGACAGTGGTCAGGTGATGCGGATTCCAAACGGCATATGGAAGTATTGCCGTATAAAGGGGAGGAGTTATTTGGGGTCGGTCTATCGGACCTGGTGGCCACGGCAACGGCTGGGAAATCCACCTTTTTACCCCAGGTCACCTCTCAGCAGAAAAAGACACCGTCTTTTCAGGCTCAGTCCTTTCGTCCCCATAAGGGCAAGCGGGCAAAAGGCCACTCGTATCTGCCCCGGGGCAGAGGAAGGGGAAAAAGACTGCAGCAGACAGCCTCTTCCCAGGAACAGAAGCCCTCCCCCGCTTCTGCCAAGTCCTCAGCATGACGCTGGGGCCTTACAAGCGGACTCAGGCACGGTGGGGGCCCGTCTCAAGAATTTCAGCGCGCAGTGGGCTCACTCGCAAGTGGACCCCTGGATCCTGCAGGTAGTATCTCAGGGGTACAAATTGGAATTCGAGACGTCTCCCCCTCGCCGGTTCCTGAAGTCTGCCTTACCAACGTCTCCCCCCGACAGGGAGGCGGTATTGGAAGCCATTCACAAGCTGTATTCCCAGCAGGTGATAATCAAGGTACCCCTCCTACAACAGGGAAAGGGGTATTATTCCACGCTGTTTGTGGTACCGAAGCCGGACGGCTCGGTGAGACCTATTTTAAATCTGAAATCCTTGAACACTTACATACAAAGGTTCAAATTCAAGATGGAATCACTCAGAGCAGTGATAGCGAACCTGGAAGAAGGGGACTATATGGTGTCTCTGGACATCAAGGATGCTTACCTCCATGTCCCAATTTGCCCTTCTCACCAAGGGTACCTCAGGTTTGTGGTACAGAACTGTCACTATCAGTTTCAGACGCTGCCGTTTGGATTGTCCACGGCACCCCGGGTCTTTACCAAGGTAATGGCCGAAATGATGATTCTTCTTCGAAGAAAAGGCGTCTTAATTATCCCTTACTTGGACGATCTCCTGATAAGGGCAAGGTCCAGGGAACAGTTAGAGGTCGGAGTAGCACTATCTCAAGTAGTACTACGACAGCACGGATGGATTCTAAATATTCCAAAATCGCAGCTGATTCCGACGACACGTCTGCTGTTCCTAGGGATGATTCTGGACACAGTACAGAAAAAGGTGTTTCTCCCGGAGGAGAAAGCCAGGGAGTTATCCGACCTAGTCAGGAACCTCCTAAAACCAGGCCAAGTGTCAGTGCATCAATGCACAAGGGTCCTGGGAAAAATGGTGGCTTCTTACGAAGCGATTCCATTCGGCAGATTCCACGCAAGAACTTTTCAGTGGGATCTGCTGGACAAATGGTCCGGATCGCATCTTCAAATGCATCAGCGGATAACCCTGTCTCCAAGGACAAGGGTGTCTCTCCTGTGGTGGTTGCAGAGTGCTCATCTTCTAGAGGGCCGCAGATTCGGCATTCAGGACTGGGTCCTGGTGACCACGGATGCCAGCCTGAGAGGCTGGGGAGCAGTCACACAGGGAAAAAATTTCCAGGGCTTGTGGTCAAGCATGGAAACGTCACTTCACATAAATATCCTGGAACTAAGGGCCATTTACAATGCCCTAAGTCAGGCAAGGCCTCTGCTTCAGGGTCAGCCGGTGCTGATCCAGTCGGACAACATCACGGCAGTCGCCCACGTAAACAGACAGGGCGGCACAAGAAGCAGGAGGGCAATGACGGAAGTTGCAAGGATTCTTCGCTGGGCGGAAAATCATGTGATAGCACTGTCAGCAGTGTTCATTCCGGGAGTGGACAACTGGGAAGCAGACTTCCTCAGCAGACACGATCTCCACCCGGGGGAGTGGGGACTTCACCCAGAAGTCTTCCATATGATTGTGAACCGTTGGGAAAAACCAAAGGTCGACATGATGGCGTCCCGCCTCAACAAAAAACTGGACAGATATTGCGCCAGGTCAAGGGACCCTCAGGCAATAGCTGTGGACGCTCTGGTAACACCGTGGGTGTACCAGTCAGTGTATGTGTTCCCTCCTCTGCCTCTCATACCCAAGGTACTGAGAATCATAAGAAGGAGAGGAGTAAGGACTATACTCGTAGCTCCGGATTGGCCAAGAAGGACTTGGTACCCGGAACTTCAAGAGATGCTCACGGAAGACCCGTGGCCTCTACCTCTAAGAAAGGACCTGCTCCAGCAGGGACCATGTCTGTTCCAAGACTTACCGCGGCTGCGTTTGACGGCATGGCGGTTGAACGCCGGATCCTGAAGGAAAAAGGCATTCCGGATTAAGTCATCCCTACCCTGATCAAAGCCAGGAAGGATGTAACTGTGCAACATTATCACCGTATTTGGCGTAAATATGTTGCGTGGTGTGAGGCCAGGAAGGCCCCTACAGAGGAATTTCAACTGGGTCGTTTCCTGCATTTCCTGCAAACAGGACTGTCTATGGGCCTAAAATTAGGGTCCATTAAGGTTCAAATTTCGGCCCTGTCAATATTCTTCCAAAAGGAACTAGCTTCAGTTCCTGAAGTTCAGACGTTTGTCAAGGGAGTACTGCATATACAGCCTCCTTTTGTGCCTCCAGTGGCACCTTGGGATCTCAATGTAGTTTTGGGGTTCCTAAAATCACATTGGTTTGAACCACTCACCACTGTGGACTTAAAATATCTCACATGGAAAGTGGTAATGCTGTTAGCCCTGGCCTCAGCCAGGCGTGTCTCAGAATTAGCGGCTTTATCCTATAAAAGCCCTTACCTAATTTTTCATACGGACAGGGCAGAATTGAGGACTCGTCCTCAATTTCTCCCTAAGGTGGTTTCAGCATTTCACTTAAACCAGCCTATTGTGGTGCCTGCGGCTACTAGGGACTTGGAGGATTCCAAGTTGCTGGACGTAGTCAGGGCCCTGAAAATATATGTTTCCAGGACGGCTGGAGTCAGAAAATCTGACTCGCTGTTTATCCTGTATGCACCCAACAAGCTGGGTGCTCCTGCTTCTAAGCAGACTATTGCTCGTTGGATTTGTAGTACAATTCAGCTTGCACATTCTGTGGCAGGCCTGCCACAGCCAAAATCTGTAACAGCCCATTCCACACGGAAAGTGGGCTCATCTTGGGCGGCTGCCCGAGGGGTCTCGGCTTTACAACTTTGCCGAGCAGCTACTTGGTCAGGGGCAAACACGTTTGCTAAATTCTACAAATTTGATACCCTGGCTGAGGAGGACCTGGAGTTCTCTCATTCGATGCTGCAGAGTCATCCGCACTCTCCCGCCCGTTTGGGAGCTTTGGTATAATCCCCATGGTCCTTTCGGAGTCCCCAGCATCCACTAGGACGTCAGAGAAAATAAGAATTTACTTACCGATAATTCTATTTCTCATAGTCCGTAGTGGATGCTGGGCGCCCATCCCAAGTGCGGATTGTCTGCAATACTTGTACATAGTTATTGTTACAAAAAAAATCGGGTTATTATTGTTGTGAGCCATCTTTTCAGAGGCTCCTCTGTTATCATGCTGTTAACTGGGTTCAGATCACAAGTTGTACGGTGTGATTGGTGTGGCTGGTATGAGTCTTACCCGGGATTCAAAATCCTTCCTTATTGTGTACGCTCGTCCGGGCACAGTATCCTAACTGAGGCTTGGAGGAGGGTCATAGGGGGAGGAGCCAGTGCACACCAGGTAGTCTTAAAGCTTTTACTTTTGTGCCCAGTCTCCTGCGGAGCCGCTATTCCCCATGGTCCTTTCGGAGTCCCCAGCATCCACTACGGACTATGAGAAATAGAATTATCGGTAAGTAAATTCTTATTTTTTTTCCCGAGGGATGGGGGCACCAAACTGTTACCTCCACCAAACTGTAACCTCCGGGCGACGGGGATGAACTTACGCCATTAATTGGTGTAGTTTGGTTAATGGCCTTGTGTGTGAGTATAAGTATCTTATATTGAATTTGGTAGAATACTGGTAACCAATGGAGGGACTGATAGAGCGGATCAGCAGAGGTGAACGGTTGGTGAGGAAGATTAGCCTCGCAGCTGAATTCAAATTGGATTGTAGTGGTGACGGTCTATTTTCTGTAAGACCAGTATAGAGACAAATGCAACAATCAATGCGGGAGATAATGAGACATTTGAGAGTCTTTGCAGTGTTATTTGTAAGGTATGGCCGTACAACCTGTTTCTGTTATCACTTTTTATTCATTGCTAGTAATGTAATCACGCCCCAGCTCAGACAGTCACATATGTAACCATACCGCCCGACTTTCCTGCATTCAGCGGGACAGTACAGTTTTCCCAGGACTGTCCCATCCGTGGGCCGCAGTGTCCCGTGATGGTGGTGGGGGTTGCAGATGAGGGGAGCACTCACCACAGCTCACCGCAGATCTGCATAGCAGAGTAGCAGGTAAGCAGCGGGTGAATAGATGCTGTTCACAGTGCAGGGAGAGCCTGGCGGTCTGCCCAGCACCTCGGAGTGTACTGGGCACGCCCCCACAGTGATGGGAACGGGGGTGCCAGGAAGCCTGCCCCATTCCCCAAGGCTTCACCCCCTTTGCGCCCATGGGTGCGCAAAGGGTCCCAATCCACTGGCCAGCACTGTTGGGAGACATGTGTAACTCTAAAGGGATTTTTTAGGTAATTATAGATAGGCTTTTATCATGCTCTACATATATTTTAGTGTGACCTTTTTTTCCTGTTGATTTTGTTTATTTATTTTGTACTTTAGTATTGATTTGTGCACATTTAAAGTATTTTTAGAACTGTTGTTGATTCTGCTATGGCAAAATATTTACTGGACGTGCTCCTTATGTCACTGTTTTTGGTTCTGTGGAGTTAGAGCCCATGAAGACTAAGGCGCCCTACACATTAGGCGATGTGCTGCCGAGGTGCCCGACGGGCGACCCGGCGGCGGGGGGGCAGTGACGGGGGGAGTGAAGCTTCTTCACTCCCCCCGTCACCCGGCTCCATAGACGTGCAGGCAAATATGGACGATCTCGTCCATATTGGCCTGCATGCACAGCCGACATGTCACCAGCGATGAACGAGCGCGGGGCCGTGCATCGTTAATCGCTGGTGCCTCCACACTGAAAGATATGAACGTTATCTCGTTCATTAATGAACGAGATCGTTCATATCGTGTAGTGATATCGGCATGTGTGTAGGGCCTATAATTGTTGCCATTCTGCATGGTTTGCTCTACGTGCATACAGGGATGACAGTGATTTGGGGCTGTGAAAACCCTATGTAACATGTAAGGATGCCGCTAAATGAGTACAGAACTCTTGTAACCAGTGTCGCACTGGAGCATGAAGGGCCCACCGGGAGTATGCAGTGGTAGGGGCCCATGATTAGAGATGTGGCCAGCCACCATAGAGGTTTGACTAACCATTATTACCTGGTCTGGACTCCTTGATAATTTATATAGTAATTATTGCTAGTGCATGCATGATAATGTGCCAGATTAATGACAGCAATGTACTGTAGAGAATACATCATAATCCTGTGCCATATAAGGTAACATATGTATAATATATAATTCAAGTGCACAGTCTACAACTTGATCCCTAGAGGAGAAGGGCCCCCCAGGCAGTGGGGCCTATCGGTGGTTTCCCTTGTGGGCCAGTCCGAGCCTGCTTGTAACATACTGTATGGCCCAAATGTAGTAAGTCTTAAAAAGTGATAAAGTGGAGACAGATAAAGAGTGATGAAGTACCAGCCAATCAGCTTCCTGTCATTTTTCAAACACATCCTGTAACATGGCAGTTAGGAGCTGATTGGCTGGTTATTTATCACTCTTTATCACTCTCCTGTATCACTTTTTAAGCTTAATACATTTGTGCCTAGTTTCATAGTTGCCTACCTGTTCATTAAACAAATACCTCTGATTACCAGGCCAATGAGAACAAGGCATAAGCACCACAGCTGTACAGGTAACCTCTAGCCAATCACAAGGCTGCTTTCAGTAATCTTTTCAGCAGTAGTAGCTCTAGTGACCTACCCGCCGGGTGCTGCTGCTGCCTGTGTGAGCGCTGCTCTATGTACATACCACCCGCACAGCAGTCCGCGGCTCTGTCCACCAGGAGCAGTTGTAATCCCAAAATACGAGCAATACTGAAATGCGGAGGAAGATTTGGATCTGCAGCTCAGTTTGCTCTTGGCTTCTAGTTTCTGAACAGGCCCCTTAAAAAGATGTATTTAGTTACTGAGTTGCAGGAAGCATTGTGCAACATAATGAACGAGTGTCATGTGACTGCAGAAAACCACTATAAGCCATTAGGCCACCGGCTCAGCCCAGTCCACCTGCTGGAGCATTCCTTTACTGTGCTCAAATGTTTCTTCCCCAGTTTTAGTGTGCTGAGCATTTCATGCTGTTTATGAATCCAGCTGGGATATATACAAGCCTGTGAAATGGATACCAGTGGCAGTGGGTGTGTATTTCAGTCTCTGCATGATAATTGCCCCAATACACTTTTATCACCATCTCTGGATGTTTCAACAACAGGAAAGCAAATACAGGTTTAGGAAGTGAACATAAAATGTTTGAAATTTATGTATTCAGATTTCCAACGCATTCCTCATCTGCCCTGGCTTCAGTCTCGAAGTATAACGGAGATTTTTTATTTTTTTTAATTGGGCTGTAAATGTTTGTTTGCAGGGCTCAAAAGAAAATGTTGAATTTAAACATTTGTGTTTCCGCGCTGGAATGAATTATTCATGGATTTGTGTGTGTGTGTGTTGTTCCCGAGTGGCAAGAAGTGCATCTTTAGGTCTTATAAATGCTTGGCTCTGTTTTCAGTCCAAGGTAAATGTTAATCCACTTGTTGGCACGCTGGCATATACCAGAAGGATGAACCAAGAGCAGGAAACAGGCACGCTTGCGTTGCGGACAGTCTGTTTTATGACTATGTACGAAAACATTTTCTTTATGATGCGCTCAGCATGGGTAAATAGAGAAGGACAATTTCTCATGTTACATGGATGGGAAGAGAACCTTGAATTGAGTATTTCTCAGTGTCTTCCTGCCTGTGATTTAGGAGAATCTGAGATCGTTTTGGTCTGTGTTTTTGTTCATCAAACACTTGTTAGCACGTTCTGTCTTCTATTTTCAAAACGTAGAGGGGGCTGTTGCTAATCGACAGCCAGCCCCTGGTCCCGGAACCTGCGCAATGCATCCGACAGTAGACGGGAAAGACTCATGTGCAGATGCTGCGGCGTGACTGTGCATGCACAACCCCCCAGCATTAGTTGCAGCCCATAGAAGACAGATTGGACTGCGTTAAAAGCAGGGAGTGGTGTCCTACTGGAAGCCAGCTCGCTGCTAATCGCAGCCTGGTCTGGCTGTTCCAGAGAGAGTAAACACCTCCCAATGGGACTGCCTGTAGTGTCTGTGACTGACAGGTAGAATTTCCAATAGGAAGTCACAGCCAATCACAGTGAAGCCAGCGCAGTCACGGACTGCAACTGGCTCACTGACACTGAGCCATACTTGTCTACATTTGTAATCTCCTCGCCGGGAGATGCCCGTAGAAGAGAAACAGGTGGGTGGCAATGGGGGCAGGGCCAAGCAGATTGCGTCATTAGGTCCCACCCACCAGCAGGAAAAATTCTGCAGTTGGGCCATATTTGCATAGGGGTGGGGCTAAAATGACTCAATTTGCATATGATCGTGTCATTAGGCCTCGCCCCTCTGCCAGGTCCATAGTTTTTCTGTATTTATCTCCACATTCTGCCCACTTCACTAGGAGGTGGGCAGAATGAGGGGGGGGGGGGTGCCCAATATTCCGGGGCTGTGGGGGACTACCCGAGAAACTGGGTGTCTCCTGCAGAATCCGGGAGAGCAGGAAAGTATGCACTGAGCTAGGTGATGTCCTGCCAGCCTATAGGTACAATCCCCTACAGGTCTTCACACACATTCACCTGTGAAATCCATCAATTCCCTGCAATCATGCAGTGCCATGGACTCCATTATAAACACTGTCTTATTATTGCTGGGAGATGTTAGAGATGTTACACACTTCTCAGACCTAAATATATTAAAATCACTACTGCTATTAGGAGCAGAAAATAATGTTTGGCCACCTTTATTGTTTGGTAGTATTTGTTACCAGTATTTTTATAGCGCACACATGTTCCATAGCGCTTTACAGAGAATATTTCAGTCATTCACATCAATCCCTGCTCCAGTGGAGCTTACAATCTATATTCCGTGGAACATGGACACACACATACTAGGGTTCCTTTTGTGTGGCAGAATCCATTTATCCTCTCAGTATGTTTTGGATTGCGGGAGGAAGTCAGAGTACCTGGAGGAAAGCCATGCAAGCAGTGTGAGAACATACAAACTCTGCACAGATATGGCTTTGGTGAGAATTGAACCCTTGACCTCAGTTCTGTGAGGCAACACGCTAACCATGCACCACCATGTTGCCTCCTTTTTTGATCATTTGCCATAATGTTTCTTTATCATATTTGTAACAACCACCGCAAAAGAAAAACAATTCACATGATTGAATTTTTGCAGAGGAAGGGCTGAAGTGCAGAAGAGAAATGGAGGAAGGAAGGGTGGGGGAATGTCAGGTGGGGTAGGGGTTCATGCAGTACAGTCCATTGCAAAAGACAATTTGCAATTCATTCAAATCACACTCTCCTCAGTCCCTCAGCCGCCAGACCCACCCGACAAGTGTAACTAATCCCACTTAAAGTGTAACAGTCACTTTCTATCTCCTTTATCTGTTTACACTTCACATCCGCTTGTCACCATTATGAGGGGTGCTTGCTTCAGTTTTGCATGTGCTAAAACTAGTGATGTGCACCGGAAATTTTTCGGGTTTTGATTTTGGATTCGGTTCCGCGGCCGTGTTTTGGATTCGGACGCGTTTTGGCAAAACCTCCCTGAAAATTTTTTGTGGGATTCGGGTGTGTTTTGGATTCGGGTGTTTTTTTTACAAAAAACCCTCAAAAACAGCTTAAATCATAGAATTTGGGGGTCATTTTGATCCCATAGAATTATTAACCTCAATAACCATAATTTCCACTCATTTTCAATCTATTCTGAACACCTCACACCTCACAATATTATTTTTAGTCCTAAAATTTGCACCGAGGTCGCTGGATGACTAAGCTAAGCAACCCAAGTGGCCGACACAAACACCTGGCCCATCTAGGAGTGGCACTGCAGTGTCAGGCATGATGGCACTTCAAAAAAATAGTCCCCAAACAGCACATGATGCAAAGAAAAAAAGAGGCGCAATGAGGTAGCTGTGTGACTAAGCTAAGCGACCCAAGTGGCCGACACAAACACCTGGCCCATCTAGGAGTGGCACTGCAGTGTCAGGCAGGATGGCACTTCAAAAAAATAGTCTCCAAACAGCACATGATGCAAAGAAAAATGAAAGAAAACAGAGGTGCAAGATGGAATTGTCCTTGGGCCCTCCCACCCACCCTTATGTTGTATAAACAGGACATGCACACCCATCATTTCAGCGACAGGGTCTGCCACACAACTGTGACTGAAATGACTGGTTGGTTTGGGCCCCCACCAAAAAAGAAGCAATCAATCTCTCCTTGCACAAACTGGCTCTACAGAGGCAAGATGTCCACCTCCTCCTCATCGTCCGATTCCTCACCCCTTTCACTGTGTACATCCCCCTCCTCACAGATTATTAATTAGTCCCCACTGGAATCCACCATCTCAGGTCCCTGTGTACTTTCTGGAGGCAATTGCTGGTGAATGTCTCCACGGAGGAATTGATTATAATTAATTTTGATGAACATCATCTTCTCCACATTTTCTGGAAGTAACCTCGTACGCCGATTGCTGACAAGGTGAGCGGCTGCACTAAACACTCTACACACTGGAGGGGGGGGGGGGCAACTTAGGTAAAATAAAGCCAGTTTGTGCAAGGGCCTCCAAATTGCCTCTTTTTCCTGCCAGTATACGTACGGGACTGTCTGACGTGCCTACTTGGATGCGGTCACTCATATAATCCTCCACCATTCTTTCAATGGTGACAGAATCATATGCAGTGACAGTAGACGACATGTCAGTAATCGTTGGCAGGTCCTTCAGTCCGGACCAGATGTCAGCACTCGCTCCAGACTGCCCTGCATCACCGCCAGCGGGTGGGCTCGGAATTCTTAGCCTTTTCCTCGCACCCCCAGTTGCGGGAGAATGTGAAGGAGGAGCTGTTGACGGGTCACGTTCCGCTTGACTTGACAATTTTCTCACCAGCAGGTCTTTGAACCTCTGCAGACTTGTGTCTGCCGGAAAGAGAGATACAACGTAGGTTTTAAATCTAGGATCGAGCACGGTGGCCAAAATGTAGTGCTCTGATTTCAACAGATTGACCACCCGTGAATCCTGGTTAAGCGAATTAAGGGCTCCATCCACAAGTCCCACATGCCTAGCGGAATCGCTCTGTTTTAGCTCCTCCTTCAATGTCTCCAGCTTCTTCTGCAAAAGCCTGATGAGGGGAATGACCTGACTCAGGCTGGCAGTGTCTGAACTGACTTCACGTGTGGCAAGTTCAAAGGGTTGCAGAACCTTGCACAACGTTGAAATCATTCTCCACTGCGCTTGAGTCAGGTGCATTCCCCCTCCTTTGCCTATATCGTGGGCAGATGTATAGGCTTGAATGGCCTTTTGCTGCTCCTCCATCCTCTGTAGCATATAGAGGGTTGAATTCCATCTCGTTACCACCTCTTGCTTCAGATGATGGCAGGGCAGGTTCAGGACTGTTTGCTGGTGCTCCAGTATTCGGCACGCGGTGACTGAATGCCGAAAGTGGCCCGCAATTCTTCGGGCCACCGACAGCATCTCTTGCACGCCCCTGTCATTTTTTAAATAATTCTGCACCACCAAATTCAATGTATGTGCAAAACATGGGACGTGCTGGAATTTGCCCAGATGTAATGCACGCACAATATTGGTGGCGTTGTCCGATGTCACAAATCCCCAGGGGAGTCCAATTGAGGTAAGCCATTCTGCGATGATGTTCCTCAGTTTCCGTAAGAGGTTGTCAGCTGTGTGCCTCTTCTGGAAAGCGGTGATACAAAGCGTAGCCTGCCTAGGAACGAGTTGGCGTTTGCGAGATGCTGCTACTGGTGCCGCCGCTGCTGTTCTTGCTGCGGGAGGCAATACATCTACCCAGTGGGCTGTCACAGTCATATAGTCCTGAGTCTGCCCTGCTCCACTTGTCCACATGTCCGTGGTTAAGTGGACATTGGGTACAACTGCATTTTTTAGGACACTGGTGACTCTTTTTCTGACGTCTGTGTACATTTTCGGTATCGCCTGCCTAGAGAAATGGAACCTAGATGGTATTTGGTACCGGGGACACAGTACCTCAATCAAGTCTCTAGTTCCCTGTGAATTAATGGTGGATACCAGAAACACTTTTCTCACCACCCAGGCTACCAAGGCCTGAGTTATCCGCTTTGCAGCAGGATGACTGCTGTGATATTTCATCTTCCTCGCTAATGACTGTTGGACAGTCAATTGCTTACTGGAAGTAGTACAAATGGTCTTCCGACTTCCCCTCTGGGATGACGATCGACTTCCAGCAGCAACAACAGCAGCTGTAGGCGTTACACTCTAAGGATGCATCGGAGGAATCCCAGGCAGGAGAGGACTCATCAGACTTGACAGTGACATGGCCTGCAGGACTATTGGCTTTCCTGTCTAAGGAGGAAATTGACACTGAGGGAGTTGGTGGTGTGGTTTGCAGGAGCTTGGTTACAAGAGGAAGGGGTTTAGTGGTCAGTGGACTGCTTCCTCTGTCATCCAAAGTTTTTGAACTTGTCACTGACTTCTGATGAATGCGGTCCAGGTGACGTATAAGGGAGGATGTTCCTAGGTGGTTAACGTCCTTACCCCTACTTATTACAGCTTGACAAAGGCAAAACACGGCTTGACACCAGTTGTCCGCATTTCTGTTGAAATAATTCCACACCGAAGAGGTGATTTTTTTTTGTATTTTGACCAGGCATGTCAATGGCCATATTCGTCCCACGGACAACAGGTGTCTCCCCGGGTGCCTGACTTAAACAAACCACTTCACCATCAGAATCCTCCTTGTCAATTTCCTCCCCAGCGCCAGCAACACCCATATCCTCATCCTGGTGTACTTCAACAGTGACATCTTCAATTTGACTATCAGGAACTGGACTGCTGGTGCTCATTCCAGCACTTGCAGGGGGCGTGCAAATGGTGGAAGGTGCAACCTCTTCCCGTCCAGTGTTGGGGAAGGTCAGGCATCGCAACCGACACAATTGGACTCTCCTTGGGGATTTGTGATTTAGAAGAACGCACAGTTCTTTGCTGTGCTTTTGCCATCTTAACTCTTTTAAGTTTTCTAGCAGGAGGATGAGTGCTTCCATCCTCAGGTGAAGCTGAACCACTAGCCTTGAACATAGGCCAGGGCCTCAGCCGTTCCTTGCCACTCCGTGTCGTAAATGACACATTGGCAAGTTTACACTTCTCCTCAGACGATTTTGATTTAGATTTTTGGGTCATTTTACTGAGCTTTATTTTTTGGGATTTTACATGCTCTCTACTATGACATTGGGCATCGGCCTTGGCAGACGACGTTGATGGCATTTCATCGTCTCGGCCATGACTAGTGGCAGCAGCTTCAGCACGAGGTGGAAGTGGATCTTGATCTTTCCCTATTTTACCCTCCACATTTTTGTTCTCCATTTTTTAATGTGTGGAATTATATGCCAGTAATATATCAATAGCAATGGCCTACTACTATATATACTGCGCACAACTGAAATGCACCACAGGTATGGATGGATAGTATTCTTGACGACACAGAGGTAGGTAGAGCAGTGGCCTACTGTACCGTACTGCTATATATATAGTTATACTGGTGGTCAGCAAACTGTGCAAAACTGAAATGCACCACAGCTATGGATGGATAGTATACTTGACGACACAGAGGTAGGTAGAGCAGTGGCCTTCTGTACCGTACTGCTATATAGTATATACTGGTGGTCAGCAAACTGTGCAAAACTGAAATGCACCACAGGTATGGATGGATAGTATACTTGACGACACAGAGCTAGGTAAAGCAGTGGACTACTGTACCGTACTGCTATATATATAGTTATACTGGAGGTCAGCAAACTGTGCAAAACTGAAATGCACCACAGGTATGGATGGATAGTATACTTGACGACACAGAGGTAGGTAGAGCAGTGGCCTACTGTACCGTACTGCTATATAGTATATACTGGTGGTCAGCAAACTGTGCAAAACAGAAATGCACCACAGGTATGGATGGATAGTATACTTGACGACACAGAGCTAGGTAAAGCAGTGGACTACTGTACCGTACTGCTATATATATATAGTTATACTGGAGGTCAGCAAACTGTGCAAAACTGAAATGCACCACAGGTATGGATGGATAGTATACTTGACGACACAGAGGTAGGTAGAGCAGTGGCCTTCTGTACCGTACTGCTATATAGTATATACTGGTGGTCAGCAAACTGTGCAAAACTGAAATGCACCACAGGTATGGATGGATAGTATACTTGACGACACAGAGGTAGGTAGAGCAGTGGACTACTGTACCGTACTGCTATATATATAGTTATACTGGTGGTCAGCAAAATTCTGCACTGTCCTCCTACTATATACTACAATGCAGCACAGATATGGAGCGTTTTTCAGGCAGAGAACGTATAATACTGGTGGTCACTGGTCAGCAAAACTCTGCACTGTCCTCCTACTATATAATACTGCTGGTCCCCAGTCCCCACAATAAAGCAATTAGCACACTGAGCACAGATATTTGCAGCACACTGAGCACAGTCAGATATGGAGCGTTTTTCAGGCAGAGAACGTAGATATTTGCACTTGCAGCACACTGAGCACGGATATTTGCAGCACACTGAGCACAGATATTTGCAGCACAATTTGCAGCCCACTGAACATAGAAACTGAGAGGACGCCAGCCACGTCCTCTCACGATCATCTCCAATGCACGAGTGAAAAATGGCGGCGACGCGCGGCTCCTTATATAGAATACGAATCTCGTGAGAATCCGACTGCGGGATGATGATCGGGCGCGCTCGGGTTAACCGAGCAAGGCGGGAGGATCCGAGTCTGCCTCGGACCCGTGTAAAATGGGTGAAGTTTGGGGGGGTTCGGATCCCGAGGATCCGAACCCGCTCATCACTAGCTAAAACATTGATGCTTTGTAAATGCTCTCTAATTAATGATCACATAAATAGGGCAGCAAAATGTTTCTATCATCATCTCATTGTATTGTTTCTCATCTGCATGTGTATAAGGTATGCATTATTAGAGATGTGTACTTACAGTTTTCTCTAATTTAGAGCAAAATATCTAAAATATAGTACTTGATTCCTGTCTTTCTCCGCACTGTACCTGGCTTTCTGCTCATGATTTATTAATGTGTCAGCCGTGCTCTCCAGTGATTGCAGGAGGAAATGTTTGGTGAAGATCTGTCTCTATGCCACACGGGGGCTATTTATTAACGCTAGATATTTCTATCAAAGGGTTACTGCTGGCTATTGTCAGCGTTAGACCTAGTATAGGAATCTGTTCACCATTTAGGAAGTGTTTCAACGGAACATGTTCCTCTGTAATTTTGTGAGAGATTCATGAAAGCTTGGAGAGCGATAAAATGCCAGCCAATCAGCTCCTAACTGTAATTTTACAGGCTGGGTTTAAAAAAATGCTAAGAGTTGATTGGTTGGTACTTTATGGGGGGAATTCCATAAGCCGCTGTATTACTGCGGGGCTAATTGATTCATTGGGGCTATTCAGTTAGCCCTGAAGGCAGCCCACAGGCTCAAAATGAAATCCCCGATTTCAGGTGCTGCAGTAGTGTTAACATTTAGGTCCGGGAATTTATACTGGACTCTGTGTTAACACCTGTTAACAGTTAATTCACCGGGCAAGAAAAGGACTCTAAGTGAATTGCCCCAGGCAATAGTCTTGAGACTATCATCCTTTGTCATCCTTGGCAAATGAACAGGGCTAATTGAATCCCCCCCTTTCCCCCTTCTCTCTTTACTGTACCTATCTCCGTGCTTTAATGAAACTCCTACCTTTTCACTACAACCATCTCAGGATGGTTGTTTACAGAAATGGATACTATAAGCCCAGGTCTTAAGGCTTCCAGTCTACTGTCATATGTGAGCCAGAGAGGCCAGTACACACATGCTTGGATGCTTGCAGGCCTGGCTGGTGAAGCCGTGAGACTTTTATATTGCCTGACTGTTGAGTATTATTCAGCGACCCCGGAGACATCTTATTAGTAAATAAAATAAGATACATTTTATTGCGCCGATAGAACGTTGCTGTTACAGCCGCATTTTGATAAATAAATCCGATTATAACAGAGCAGAAATTATTTGCATGTGACTTTTTATTGCTGTTAATGTAAGTGATGTCCATTCAAAGTAACTATTTAATGTTAGGTATCCTCTACCGACGTCCTGAACAGGGGATTATTACTCCACCCACAGTGATAATTATCCTGGACTCACACCCCACATAACTGACTGCATTTTCACGTTGTTTTCTGCTCTTTGGGACTACGTTAATAAAATAGTACCAAATGGTCTATATATTTTTGGTCTGGATTTCTTTTTCTATTTTTTAATAATCCTATTTCATGTATACTATCTTGTAGAAATACCTTGAGACCTATTTCCCACATTCACTTTATATAGGAAAAAAAATAATTGGCGTTTGCAGTATAATATTTAGTTTGGTTCAACAGTGCATTTGCATTATATATATATATATATATATATATATATATATATACACAAAAAAGACGAGAAGGCTGCGGCACTCCAGTTGCAGAAAAAATTGTATTAAAATTGGTTACCAATGTTATTTCAGTTTGTTCTGTTTATTCTATTGAGCAGCATGTAGCTTGACAACGGTACCTGCGAGTACCGAAACGTTGCTTGAATCTATGCTGTGATGACTTTTTAACTTAATACAATTTTCTCTGACGTCCTAGTGGATGCTGGGACTCCGTCAGGACCATGGGGATTAGCGGCTCCGCAGGAGACAGGGCACAAAAATAAAAGCTTTAGGACTAGGTGGTGTGCACTGGCTCCTCCCCCTATGACCCTCCTCCAAGCCTCAGTTAGGTTTTTGTGCCCGTCCGAGCAGGGTGCAATCTAGGTGGCTCTCCTAAAGAGCTGCTTAGAAAAAGTTATTAGGTTTTTTATTTTCAGTGAGTCCTGCTGGCAACAGGCTCACTGCAACGAGGGACTTAGGGGAGAAGAAGTGAACTCACCTGCGTGCAGGATGGATTGGCTTCTTAGGCTACTGGACACCATTAGCTCCAGAGGGATCGAACACAGGCCCAGCCATGGAGTCCGGTCCCGGAGCCGCGCCGCCGACCCCCTTGCAGATGCCGAAAAGTGAAGAGGTCCAGAAACCGGCGGCAGAAGACTTTTCAGTCTTCATGAGGTAGCGCACAGCACTGCAGCTGTGCGCCATTGTTGTCAGCACACTTCACACCAGCGGTCACTGAGGGTGCAGGGCGCTGGGGGGGGGCGCCCTGGGCAGCAATGATAATACCTTGTTCTGGCTAAAAATACATCACATATAGCCCCTGGGGCTATATGGATGTATTTAACCCCTGCCAGGTCTCACAAACACCGGGAGAAGAGCCCGCCGAAATAGGGGGCGGGGCCTATCTCCTCAGCACACAGCGCCATTTTCCTGCACAGCTCCGCTGCGAGGAAGGCTCCCAGGACTCTCCCCTGCACTGCACTACAGAAACAGGGTAAAAAAACAGAGAGGGGGGGCACTTTTTTGGCGATATTGATATATTAAGCTGCTATAAAGGAAACAACACTTCTGTAGGGTTGTTCCTATATATTTATAGCGCTTGGGTGTGTGCTGGCAAACTCTCCCTCTGTCTCCCCAAAGGGCTAGTGGGGTCCTGTCTTCGATAAGAGCATTCCCTGTGTGTCTGCTGTGTGTCGGTACGTGTGTGTCGACATGTATGAGGACGATGTTGGTGTGGAGGCGGAGCAATTGCCGGTAATGGTGATGTCACCCCCTAGGGAGTCGACACCGGAATGGATGGCATTGTTTATGGAATTACGTGATAATGTCAGCACGTTACAAAAATCAGTTGACGACATGAGACGGCCGGCAAACCAGTTAGTACCTGTCCAGGCGTCTCAGACACCGTCAGGGGCTGTAAAACGCCCTTTACCTCAGTCGGTCGACACAGACCCAGACACGGACACCGAATCTAGTGTCGACGGTGAAGAAACAAACGTATTTTCCAGTAGGGCCACACGTTATATGATCACGGCAATGAAGGAGGCTTTGCATATCTCTGATACTGCAAGTACCACAAAAAGGGGTATTATATGGGGTCTGAAAAAACTACCTGTCGTTTTTCCTGAATCAGAGGAATTGAATGAAGTGTGTGATGAAGCGTGGGTTAACCCCGATAGAAAACTGATAATTTCAAAGAAGTTATTGGCATTATATCCTTTCCCGCCAGAGGTTAGGGCGCGCTGGGAAACACCCCCTAGGGTGGATAAGGCACTCACACGCTTATCAAAACAAGTGGCGTTACCGTCTCCTGAAACGGCCGCCCTCAAGGATCCAGCTGATAGGAGGCTGGAAACTACCCTGAAAAGTATATACACTCATACTGGTGTTATACTGCGACCAGCCATCGCCTCTGCATGGATGTGCAGTGCTGGGGTGGTTTGGTCGGATTCCCTGACTGAAAATATTGATACCCTGGATAGGGACAGTATTTTATTGACTATAGAGCAATTAAAGGATGCTTTTCTTTATATGCGAGATGCTCAGAGGGATATTTGCACTCTGGCATCGAGAGTAAGTGCGATGTCCATATCTGCCAGAAGAAGTTTATGGACGCGACAGTGGTCAGGTGATGCGGATTCCAAACGGCATATGGAAGTATTGCCGTATAAAGGGGAGGAATTATTTGGGGTCGGTCTATCGGATTTGGTGGCCACGGCAACAGCCGGGAAATCCACCTTTTTACCTCAGGTCCCCTCCCAACAGAAAAAGACACCGTCTTTTCAGCCGCAGTCCTTTCGTTCCTATAAGAACAAGCGGGCAAAAGGACAGTCATATCTGCCCCGAGGCAAAGGAAAGGGTAAGAGAGTGCACCAAGCAGCTCCCTCCCAGGAGCAGAAGCCCTCCCCGGCTTCTGCAAAGCCCTCAGCATGACGTTGGGGCTTTACAAGCGGACTCAGGGGCGGTGGGGGGTCGACTCAAGAATTTCAGCGCACAGTGGGCTCACTCACAGGTGGACCCCTGGATCCTGCAGGTAGTATCTCAGGGTTACAGGTTGGAATTCGAGAAGTCTCCCCCTCGCCGGTTCCTAAAGTCTGCTCTGCCAACGTCTCCCTCAGACAGGGCGACGGTATTGGAAGCCATTCACAAGCTGTATTCTCAGCAGGTGATAGTCAAGGTACCCCTCCTACAACAGGGAAAGGGGTATTATTCCACACTATTTGTGGTACCGAAGCCGGACGGCTCGGTAAGACCTATTCTAAATCTGAAATCTTTGAACCTGTACATACAAAAATTCAAGTTCAAGATGGAGTCACTCAGAGCAGTGATAGCGAATCTGGAAGAAGGGGACTTTATGGTGTCCCTGGACATCAAGGATGCTTACCTGCATGTCCCAGTTTGCCCTTCACATCAAGGGTACCTCAGGTTCGTGGTGCAAAACTGTCATTATCAGTTTCAGACGCTGCCGTTTGGATTGTCCACGGCACCTCGGGTCTTTACCAAGGTAATGGCCGAAATGATGTATCTTCTGCGAAGAAAAGGCGTATTAATTATCCCTTACTTGGACGATCTCCTGATAAGGGCAAGGTCCAGAGAACAGCTGGGGGACGTAGTAGCACTAACCCAAGTAGTGCTGCAACAGCACGGGTGGATTCTGAATTTTCCAAAATCTCATTTGACCCCGACGACACGTCTGCTGTTCCTGGGAATGATTCTGGACACGGTTCAGAAAAAGGTGTTTCTTCCGGAGGAGAAAGCCAGGGAGTTATCCGAACTTGTCAGGAACCTCCTAAAACCAGGAAAAGTGTCTGTGCATCAATGCACAAGAGTCCTGGGAAAAATGGTGGCTTCTTACGAAGCGATTCCATTCGGCAGATTCCACGCACGAACTTTTCAGTGGGATCTGCTGGACAAATGGTCCGGATCGCATCTGCAGATGCATCAGCGGATAACTTTGTCTCCACGGACAAGGGTGTCTCTTCTGTGGTGGTTGCAGAGTGCTCATCTGTTAGAGGGCCGCAGATTCGGCATACAGGACTGGGTCCTGGTGACCACGGATGCCAGTCTGAGAGGCTGGGGAGCGGTCACACAGGGAAGAAACTTCCAGGGAGTGTGGTCAAGCCTGGAGATGTCTCTTCACATAAATATACTGGAGCTAAGAGCGATTTACAATGCTCTAAGCCTGGCAAAACCCCTGCTTCAGGGTCAGCCGGTGTTGAACCAGTCGGACAACATCACGGCAGTCGCCCACGTAAACAGACAGGGCGGCACAAGAAGCAGGAGGGCAATGGCAGAAGCTGCAAGGATTCTTCGCTGGGCGGAAGATCATGTGATAGCACTGTCAGCAGTGTTCATTCCGGGAGTGGACAACTGGGAAGCGGACTTCCTCAGCAGACACGATCTACACCCGGGAGAGTGGGGACTTCATCCAGAAGTCTTCCACATGATTGTGAACCGTTGGGAAAAACCAAAGGTGGATATGATGGCGTCCCACCTCAACAAAAAACTGGACAGGTATTGCGCCAGGTCAAGAGACCCTCAGGCAATAGCTGTGGACGCTCTGGTAACACCGTGGGTGTTCCAGTCAGTGTATGTGTTTCCTCCTCTGCCTCTCATACCAAAAGTACTGAGAATTATACGGCAAAGGGGAGTAAGAACGATACTCGTGGCTCCGGATTGGCCAAGAAGAACTTGGTACCCGGAACTTCAGGAGATGCTCACGGAAGATCCGTGGCCTCTACCTCTAAGACGGGACCTGCTTCAGCAGGGACCGTGTCTATTCCAAGACTTACCGCGGCTGCGTTTGACGGCATGGCGGTTGAACGCCGAATTCTAAGGGAAAAAGGCATTCCGGAAGAGGTCATCCCTACCCTGGTAAAAGCCAGGAAGGAGGTGACTGCACAACATTATCACCGCATTTGGAGAAAATATGTTGCGTGGTGTGAGGCCAGGAAGGCCCCGACGGAGGAATTTCAACTGGGTCGATTCCTACATTTCCTGCAAACAGGATTGTCTACGGGCCTCAAATTAGGGTCCATTAAGGTTCAAATTTCGGCCCTGTCGATTTTCTTCCAGAAAGAATTGGCTTCAGTTCCTGAAGTCCAGACTTTTGTAAAAGGAGTACTACATATACAGCCCCCGGTTGTGCCCCCAGTGGCTCCGTGGGATCTTAATGTAGTTTTGGATTTTCTCAAATCCCATTGGTTTGAGCCACTCAAATCGGTGGATTTGAAATATCTTACATGGAAAGTAACCATGCTACTGGCCCTGGCTTCAGCCAGGAGAGTGTCAGAATTGGCGGCTTTATCGTATAAAAGCCCATATCTGATTTTCCATTCGGACAGGGCAGAACTGCGGACGCGTCCTCAGTTTCTGCCTAAGGTGGTTTCAGCGTTTCACCTGAACCAGCCTATTGTGGTGCCTGCGGCTACTAGCGATTTGGAGGATTCCAAGTTGCTGGACGTTGTCAGGGCATTGAAAATATATATTTCAAGGACGGCTGGAGTCAGAAAATCTGACTCGCTGTTTATACTGTATGCACCCAACAAGCTGGGTGCTCCTGCTTCTAAGCAGACGATTGCTCGTTGGATTTGTAGCACAATTCAACTTGCACATTCTGTGGCAGGCCTACCACAGCCTAAATCTATCAAGGCCCATTCCACAAGGAAGGTGGGCTCATCTTGGGCGGCTGCCCGAGGGGTCTCGGCATTACAACTCTGCCGAGCAGCTACATGGTCGGGGGAGAACACGTTTGTAAAATTCTACAAATTTGATACCTTGGCTAAAGAGGACCTGGAGTTCTCTCATTCGGTGCTGCAGAGTCATCCGCACTCTCCCGCCCGTTTGGGAGCTTTGGTATAATCCCCATGGTCCTGACGGAGTCCCAGCATCCACTAGGACGTCAGAGAAAATAAGATTTTACTTACCGATAAATCTATTTCTCGTAGTCCGTAGTGGATGCTGGGCGCCCATCCCAAGTGCGGATTGTCTGCAATACTTGTACATAGTTATTGTTACAAAAAAATCGGGTTGTTATTTGTTGTGAGCCGTCTGTTCAGAGGCTCCTACGTTGTCATACTGTTAACTGGGTTCAGATCACAAGTTGTACAGTGTGATTGGTGTGGCTGGTATGAGTCTTACCCGGGATTCAAAATCCTTCCTTATTGTGTACGCTCGTCCGGGCACAGTATCCTAACTGAGGCTTGGAGGAGGGTCATAGGGGGAGGAGCCAGTGCACACCACCTAGTCCTAAAGCTTTTATTTTTGTGCCCTGTCTCCTGCGGAGCCGCTAATCCCCATGGTCCTGACGGAGTCCCAGCATCCACTACGGACTACGAGAAATAGATTTATCGGTAAGTAAAATCTTATTTTTTCTGCAACTGGAGTGCCGCAGCCTTCTCGTCTTTCTTGCATCACTATACTTGCTGAAGGCACCCTTCAATCAATTTGTTTGCCAGCATCCGAGTGCGGGTTCTTATCTTGAACTATATATATATATATATATATATATATATACAGGTTGAATATCCCCATGTGTACAAGTATATACACCTTGTACACACAGCCTGAAGTTCATTTTAGCCAATTATTTTTTATAACTTTGTGCATTAAACAAAGTGTGTATACATTCACACAATTCATTTATGTTTCACATACACCTTATACACACAGCCTGAAGGTCATTTAATACAATTATTTATTAACTTTGTGTATTAAACAACGTTTGTGTACATTGAGCCATCAAAAAACAAAGGTTTCACTATCTCACCCTCACTCAAAAAAGTCCGTATTTCGGAATATTCCGTATTTTGGAATATTTGGATATGGGATACTCAACCTGTATATATACTGTATAAGTATCCCTTATCCAAAATCCTTGGGACCAGACGTATTTTGTAGTTAGGATTTTTCCGTATTTTGTAATAATTGCATACCATAATGGGACATAAGTCTAAGCACAGAATGCATTTATGTTTCATACACACCTTATACACAGAGCCTGAATGTAAATTTAGCCAATATTTTTTATAACTTTGTGCATTAAACAAAGTGTGTGTACGTTCACACAATTAATTTATGTTCCATATACACCTTATACACACAGCCTGAAGGTCATTTAATACAATATGTTTAATAACTGTGTATTAAACAAAGTTTATGTACATTAAGCCATCAGAAAACAAAGGTTTCACTACCTCACTCAAAAAATTCTGTATTTCGGAATATCTGGATATGGGATACTCAATCTGTATAGTTATTAGTTATGTATACATAGCGGGGAATTCAAATGTTTGAAAAGTCAGTTTGGTGTCCGTTTTTTCCTATCTAATAGACAGGGAAAAAAACAGACACCCAACCGACTTTTCAAACATTTGAAATCCCCCCATAATGTCTGCAAACATGATCTGCATATAACCAGATAAAAAAAATATGTTTTGTCTATGTATTCTGCTGGTTTAGATGATGTATATTGTTTCATGCTGATTGGAGGCCGATTTTCCTCTGTGTTCTCTGTACTCTCATCAGTGTTCTGGAGATCCCATTGTTCGTCAGTTGCAGCGTCACTGCCAAGAGCAACTGTGACACTGCCAGTGCAGCTCCCACCACTAGCCAACGGCATGAGAATGAAATGTGCAGTGACATGACATTCCTCCCAGGCGCAGGCTTACACCACTCGCTTTGTCATCCGTCTTAAAACAAAGCACCAAAACACACATGTTGAAGTAGTGGTTTTGGCAAACGTGCAGCCTGTCAGTAAAAAGGACAACATATTTATCTCCGAGAACAAAAACTGCACACCCGGCGTTGGCCAAGACAATGTCATTTTACAGACCATTTTTTAGCAAACAAGTTTTACCTGAATTCCCCCATATGGCGTGATTGATAGATTGTGTTGTACTAGAGACACATTTACAGCTGTAGAGAAAAGTGAGCTCAGTTGTTACATATGTGGGTAATGCTGCTAATATTGGGGGGTATTTGGATATTTGCTGAATCCTATGTCTGTGCTTTCTTCCTACCCTTAAAATTAGTCTCCCACTTCCCCGGAAAATGAAACAAATACCTCTGGTTACCAGGCCATTGGGAACAAGGCATAAACATCACAGCTGTACATGTAACATCTAGCCAATCACAAGACTGCTTTCAGTAGTCTTTTTAGCACTTTCAGCAGCAGCAAAAAATGATCGTCAATCCATCGGGGAATCGGCAACAAACTGCATGTTATAAATCCCTGACTCGCCAATCTCAATAATTTATTGGGGTAAACTGAGAATTTCTATCAGGTTGGATTTCCCTGATCTTCAGACGCAGGCATCGGCAGAATGTGGAATTGGCCGGATACATGCCTGATTTATGGGCCACATAAGTCCAGCAGTAGGCCTGAAGATACAGATATGTTCACTTGATACTTACCTACATCTGAGGTTTCCTCTGCTGGAGAAGCTCAGAGAGGAGTTAAAGGTAGGAGGAGATGTGGATGGGCCAGACTAGCAGCATCATTTAGCCCCACCCCTCATGGCAAAATGCTGGTACTCTCATACATTTGAGTAGGGGGCAGGGCTAAAATGACTCCTCTGTGACTGCAGATTCCTGTTATTCCTTTCCACTTTCTGTCCTTTTCATTAGGAAGTGGGCACAATGCGGGAGGAGTCCCCACTATCCCAGGGTTTCAGGGGACTTCCTAAAAATCGTGCTGCTTATGCAGTATTTGGGAGAGTAAGCAAGTCTGGTTCACATACACCTATCTCCCATTGTGGCAGATATATTAAGCCTCGAGAAGTGATAAGTGGAGCTTAGGTGATAACGCACCAGCCAATCATAACAGAGCTGATTGGCTGGTGTGTTATCACCTTCCACTTATCACTTCTGCATACCGATTTTCATGGAACAGTCCCGTTTTTTGGGGGACTGTCCCTCCCGCAGGCCGCATTGTCCTGTGGTGGAAGGGGGGCAGTTGAGAGGCTCCTGTCAGTCACTGCTCTGCCTAGGAGAGCAGCGGTGAATAGACGCTCTGCGCATGCGCACATCGCTATTTGTGGATGACAGAGGGACTAGGGACATTCCAGCGCTGGGCATACCCTCACAGATCGCTGGGCATACCCTCACAGTGACAGAAAAGGGGCGTGGCTCGTGATCAGGACGCTCCCATGAAGCCACAACCCTTTTTTTTATAGACTACGCCCCCTTTTTGGTCATGCATGGCTTTACTGCGCCAGGGAGTCCCTCCATAATCTCCTGATGTTGTTTCTTTATCACTGCTTTATCACTTCTCCAGGCTTAATACATCTGCCCCAGTGTGCCAAATATCCCTATTACTCTATGGACTTAATATCACCAAAACACTAATCCTAAGAACCCAGTACACTAACAGCAAACTAAGGCCGGGATGTACTAAGAAGACGGCCACATTTCGTAATGATACTAATCACATATGTACTAACATGCGATTAGTATCGCAGTGCAATAACAGAGGCTCCTTGTGAAGCCGGGTGAGAGGGTGTCCGTGGGTCTCCGTCACCTGCAGCCAGTCCCAGTCTCCTCCTCCTCCCACTCCTCCCTGCAGCCAGAAGCATTACTTGTATGTGAGGCCACACCCACTTTTGTGAGGACACACCCACTTTCACAGAAACGCACGCGCATTGGGGGGAGAGGGTGGCTCCTTCAGATGTTTTATTTTCCCGAAATTAGCTTACTCCCCAATTAAGGTTGGAGACCACTGGTCTAGCCCCTTGCAAGTAAGTGCTGCGATACATTACACATGCGGTACTGCTGGATTCACACATTTTTGTTCACAGCCCCATATTACTGCGTCCAAAAATCCGCAAATCTGGGGCGAGATAGTTGAGCGAATTCCAATGGCGTTTATACGTGTGTGGGGCGAGTTCATTGGCTTGACCTCTAAAGGGGGGTACTGACGGGAGAGATGTGTGCTGAGCGATCTTAACACAATACCGCTCAGCACACATCTCTCCCCCCGCTCAGCACAGCGCGATGTGCTGAGCGAGGGGGGGGGCACTCACTTCACACAGCGCTGAAGTGAGCGACCCGCTAGATTGAGCCTGCATGCTGGCTCAATCTAGCACCGGCGATAGCGATGCGTGGTCAGATTGCTTAGATTTTAAACACGGATCTCTCCATGTGTGCCCTCCCTAAGTGTCAATGCTGGTGTCGCAGTGTGTTGGAGTGCTATCTTTGTGTATGTGAGTCAATTCTGTCCTTTGTGCTGTATATTAGTTTTCATAGATTCTTTAGAACCAAAGCAGTCCTTAACGTCTAGAGTCATGTGACATGTTGTGAGTTCCTTTGTATGTTTTACAATTAAATGTAATTCTCTGTAGTTCTAAACACCTCCTTCTCCGTAATAAATAAAGGGAAAATCAATGTTTAAATCCCTCGTCAAGTCTAAATTCAGTCTGTCTTTCTCCCTGTGGCTCACAGTTACTATCAAGTGGCCTAAAGGAACAAGATAAGGCAATTCTAGAACTCGGAGATACAGGTCAGAGTTGAAGTAAATACATAAATATTTACTTTAACCACTGGATAATATATCCCATTTGTCATCTCCTTGTCTTTGATTGTACATGAAAACAAGCACACACAATGATTATTAGTGTTTAAATACTTTCTGTAGTTGGGGGTGTACTATCATTAACATGTTTCAAACATTTTATCTTGTTTCGGGTGCTTTGTTACATATTATTATATAAGCATTTCTCTGACGTCCCAGTGGATGCTGGGACTCCGTCAGGACCATGGGGATTAGCGGCTCCGCAGGAGACAGGGCACAAAAATAAAAGCTTTAGGACTAGGTGGTGTGCACTGGCTCCTCCCCCTATGACCCTCCTCCAAGCCTCAGTTAGGTTTTTGTGCCCGTCCGAGCAGGGTGCAATCTAGGTGGCTCTCCTAAAGAGCTGCTTAGGAAGTTATTAGGTTTTTTATTTTCAGTGAGTCCTGCTGGCAACAGGCTCACTGCAACGAGGGACTTAGGGGAGAAGAAGTGAACTCACCTGCGTGCAGGATGGATTGGCTTCTTAGGCTACTGGACACCATTAGCTCCAGAGGGATCGAACACAGGCCCAGCCATGGAGTCCGGTCCCGGAGCCGCGCCGCCGACCCCCTTGCAGATGCCGAAAAGTGAAGAGGTCCAGAAACCGGCGGCAGAAGACTTTTCAGTCTTCATGAGGTAGCGCACAGCACTGCAGCTGTGCGCCATTGTTGTCAGCACACTTCACACCAGCGGTCACTGAGGGTGCAGGGCGCTGGGGGGGGGGCGCCCTGGGCAGCAATGATAATACCTTGTTCTGGCTAAAAATACATCACATATAGCCCCTGGGGCTATATGGATGTATTTAACCCCTGCCAGGTCTCAAACACCGGGAGAAGAGCCCGCCGAAATAGGGGGCGGGGCCTATCTCCTCAGCACACAGCGCCATTTTCCTGCACAGCTCCGCTGCGAGGAAGGCTCCCAGGACTCTCCCCTGCACTGCACTACAGAAACAGGGTAAAAAAACAGAGAGGGGGGGCACTTTTTTGGCGATATTGATATATTAAGCTGCTATAAAGGAAACAACACTTCTGTAGGGTTGTTCCTATATATTTATAGCGCTTGGGTGTGTGCTGGCAAACTCTCCCTCTGTCTCCCCAAAGGGCTAGTGGGGTCCTGTCTTCGATAAGAGCATTCCCTGTGTGTCTGCTGTGTGTCGGTACGTGTGTGTCGACATGTATGAGGACGATGTTGGTGTGGAGGCGGAGCAATTGCCGGTAATGGTGATGTCACCCCCTAGGGAGTCGACACCGGAATGGATGGCTTTGTTTATGGAATTACGTGATAATGTCAGCACGTTACAAAAATCAGTTGACGACATGAGACGACCGGCAAACCAGTTAGTACCTGTCCAGGCGTCTCAGACACCGTCAGGGGCTGTAAAACGCCCTTTACCTCAGTCGGTCGACACAGACCCAGACACGGACACCGAATCTAGTGTCGACGGTGAAGAAACAAACGTATTTTCCAGTAGGGCCACACGTTATATGATCACGGCAATGAAGGAGGCTTTGCATATCTCTGATACTGCAAGTACCACAAAAAGGGGTATTATATGGGGTCTGAAAAAACTACCTGTAGTTTTTCCTGAATCAGAGGAATTGAATGAAGTGTGTGATGAAGCGTGGGTTAACCCCGATAGAAAACTGATAATTTCAAAGAAGTTATTGGCATTATATCCTTTCCCGCCAGAGGTTAGGGCGCGCTGGGAAACACCCCCTAGGGTGGATAAGGCACTCACACGCTTATCAAAACAAGTGGCGTTACCGTCTCCTGAAACGGCCGCCCTCAAGGATCCAGCTGATAGGAGGCTGGAAACTACCCTGAAAAGTATATACACTCATACTGGTGTTATACTGCGACCAGCCATCGCCTCTGCATGGATGTGCAGTGCTGGGGTGGTTTGGTCGGATTCCCTGACTGAAAATATTGATACCCTGGATAGGGACAGTATTTTATTGACTATAGAGCAATTAAAGGATGCTTTTCTTTATATGCGAGATGCTCAGAGGGATATTTGCACTCTGGCATCGAGAGTAAGTGCGATGTCCATATCTGCCAGAAGAAGTTTATGGACGCGACAGTGGTCAGGTGATGCGGATTCCAAACGGCATATGGAAGTATTGCCGTATAAAGGGGAGGAATTATTTGGGGTCGGTCTATCGGATTTGGTGGCCACGGCAACAGCCGGGAAATCCACCTTTTTACCTCAGGTCCCCTCCCAACAGAAAAAGACACCGTCTTTTTAGCCGCAGTCCTTTCGTTCCTATAAGAACAAGCGGGCAAAAGGGACAGTCATATCTGCCCCGAGGCAAAGGAAAGGGTAAGAGAGTGCACCAAGCAGCTCCCTCCCAGGAGCAGAAGCCCTCCCCGGCTTCTGCAAAGCCCTCAGCATGACGTTGGGGCTTTACAAGCGGACTCAGGGGCGGTGGGGGGTCGACTCAAGAATTTCAGCGCACAGTGGGCTCACTCACAGGTGGACCCCTGGATCCTGCAGGTAGTATCTCAGGGTTACAGGTTGGAATTCGAGAAGTCTCCCCCTCGCCGGTTCCTAAAGTCTGCTCTGCCAACGTCTCCCTCAGACAGGGCGACGGTATTGGAAGCCATTCACAAGCTGTATTCTCAGCAGGTGATAGTCAAGGTACCCCTCCTACAACAGGGAAAGGGGTATTATTCCACACTATTTGTGGTACCGAAGCCGGACGGCTCGGTAAGACCTATTCTAAATCTGAAATCTTTGAACCTGTACATACAAAAATTCAAGTTCAAGATGGAGTCACTCAGAGCAGTGATAGCGAATCTGGAAGAAGGGGACTTTATGGTGTCCCTGGACATCAAGGATGCTTACTTGCATGTCCCAATTTGCCCTTCACATCAAGGGTACCTCAGGTTCGTGGTGCAAAACTGTCATTATCAGTTTCAGACGCTGCCGTTTGGATTGTCCACGGCACCTCGGGTCTTTACCAAGGTAATGGCCGAAAGGTGGATATGATGGCGTCCCGCCTCAACAAAAAACTGGACAGGTATTGCGCCAGGTCAAGAGACCCTCAGGCAATAGCTGTGGACGCTCTGGTAACACCGTGGGTGTTCCAGTCAGTGTATGTGTTTCCTCCTCTGCCTCTCATACCAAAAGTACTGAGAATTATACGGCAAAGGGGAGTAAGAACGATACTCGTGGCTCCGGATTGGCCAAGAAGAACTTGGTACCCGGAACTTCAGGAGATGCTCACGGAAGATCCGTGGCCTCTACCTCTAAGACGGGACCTGCTTCAGCAGGGACCGTGTCTATTCCAAGACTTACCGCGGCTGCGTTTGACGGCATGGCGGTTGAACGCCGAATTCTAAGGGAAAAAGGCATTCCGGAAGAGGTCATCCCTACCCTGGTAAAAGCCAGGAAGGAGGTGACTGCACAACATTATCACCGCATTTGGAGAAAATATGTTGCGTGGTGTGAGGCCAGGAAGGCCCCGACGGAGGAATTTCAACTGGGTCGATTCCTACATTTCCTGCAAACAGGATTGTCTATGGGCCTCAAATTAGGGTCCATTAAGGTTCAAATTTCGGCCCTGTCGATTTTCTTCCAGAAAGAATTGGCTTCAGTTCCTGAAGTCCAGACTTTTGTAAAAGGAGTACTACATATACAGCCCCCGGTTGTGCCCCCAGTGGCTCCGTGGGATCTTAATGTAGTTTTGGATTTTCTCAAATCCCATTGGTTTGAGCCACTCAAATCGGTGGATTTGAAATATCTTACATGGAAAGTAACCATGCTACTGGCCCCGGCTTCAGCCAGGAGAGTGTCAGAATTGGCGGCTTTATCGTATAAAAGCCCATATCTGATTTTCCATTCGGACAGGGCAGAACTGCGGACGCGTCCTCAGTTTCTGCCTAAGGTGGTTTCAGCGTTTCACCTGAACCAGCCTATTGTGGTGCCTGCGGCTACTAGCGATTTGGAGGATTCCAAGTTGCTGGACGTTGTCAGGGCATTGAAAATATATATTTCAAGGACGGCTGGAGTCAGAAAATCTGACTCGCTGTTTATACTGTATGCACCCAACAAGCTGGGTGCTCCTGCTTCTAAGCAGACGATTGCTCGTTGGATTTGTAGCACAATTCAACTTGCACATTCTGTGGCAGGCCTGCCACAGCCTAAATCTATCAAGGCCCATTCCACAAGGAAGGTGGGCTCATCTTGGGCGGCTGCCCGAGGGGTCCCGGCATTACAACTCTGCCGAGCAGCTACGTGGTCGGGGGAGAACACGTTTGTAAAATTCTACAAATTTGATACCCTGGCTAAAGAGGACCTGGAGTTCTCTCATTCGGTGCTGCAGAGTCATCCGCACTCTCCCGCCCGTTTGGGAGCTTTGGTATAATCCCCATGGTCCTGACGGAGTCCCAGCATCCACTAGGACGTCAGAGAAAATAAGATTTTACTTACCGATAAATCTATTTCTCGTAGTCCGTAGTGGATGCTGGGCGCCCATCCCAAGTGCGGATTGTCTGCAATACTTGTACATAGTTATTGTTACAAAAAAATCGGGTTGTTATTGTTGTGAGCCGTCTGTTCAGAGGCTCCTACGTTTGTCATACTGTTAACTGGGTTCAGATCACAAGTTGTACGGTGTGATTGGTGTGGCTGGTATGAGTCTTACCCGGGATTCAAAATCCTTCCTTATTGTGTACGCTCGTCCGGGCACAGTATCCTGAGGCTTGGAGGAGGGTCATAGGGGGAGGAGCCAGTGCACACCACCTAGTCCTAAAGCTTTTATTTTTGTGCCCTGTCTCTTGCGGAGCCGCTAATCCCCATGGTCCTGACGGAGTCCCAGCATCCACTACGGACTACGAGAAATAGATTTATCGGTAAGTAAAATCTTATTTTTAATATGCAATAATCTGTGCGTATTAAAGTACCTGAAATAAGTAGTGCTGTATTTTGGAGTTTTATTTTATTTTATGTTTGTTACATTCTCTACACATGGGCCTTGTCTATGTAAGAATTTCCTTCTTATCACAACTGTGCTCAGGTTTAGGTATGAAACGCATCAGCTTTACATGTGAAACGCAGGTTACGTGCTAAATGCATCATGGGAAAGATTGTGAGATAACAACAGAATTTTCAGTGTTCTGCATAGAAACATCTACAGCAGCAAGTGGTCCCGCTTTGCTTTCTTGCCGGTCTTGGTTTGTTATGCTGTTTATTAGCTTAGTTAATATAGAAAGAAAAGTCATAACCCTGGAGAAATTACTGTTTTATGTATGACTTTCATTTATGTTACTCGCACTGTGTTTGTTAAGCATGTCCGCTATAGGACATAAATCATTTAGCTGAATTACTCAGCTGAATGATGTCCCTGAAACAAGTGACGTTATTATGCTGTCCAGTTCAGGTTACGTCGAGTTCCTTTACTGCGTTTCAGAGAGTTCAAGGAAACAAATAACTGCTTTTTATCTGCAGTCAAATTCTTTGTTTCTATGTTTATTCCCAGTCCTGACCATTTGACTACTAATGGAATTGTTAGCAAACCAAAAAAGTGAGACGTTCAGATTATTTCTAATAAATATTGAAAATGCCAGCGTTAATATATGCTGTGGACGCAAGGCGCAACTTATTACCATATACGATAAAAGTGCGCTGTACTTCGCAAACACTACATCCCTTAAGAGAAAACAAGTACTCGCACACATTGTAGATTGAGGTCCAATGCTCAGATGTATATATTTGATATTAAAAGGGTATGCATACAATATAACACATGTACAGTTTGTTTATATATATATATATATATATATATATAGTTACAGTGTTACAATTACATTAGAAGCAGTTGTAGTTACAAAAGAATCCATTACAGCCAGCATAAATCACCCTGTCCCATGCTCAGTGAACAGTCGTCTCCATTGTAGAATCTGCTCCAACTGCAACGAAACAACAGCAAAACAAAAAACAGAAATTCTTGGGTGAGGGGAAAATACCTATATACTGTGTATTGGGGGAAGTACATGTCTGGGACGGAGTCTTCTGTTATTGGTCCAGGGGAGGGAAATCTCTCATTCATGATGTATTATTGGTCAGTTCATATGCAAGCAACGTCCAGCCTTGAAGATGCAGGAAGTCTCTTGTTCTCATAGAATTGTGGCTTCATAGTCGTACATTTAATCATAACTGACCGTTGCAATGTGCTACAATCTAACCACAGCTATCAAACCAACACACTCATTCCCCTGATCATTTTGACACCAAGCATGACATGTTTATCTTGTTCCGTTCCAACAATACATATATAGCTGATGTTATAACTCTCATATAAATACATTATGATGTCTGGTGCTTGACATGTTTAATTTATGTGTTGTATGAAATATGTGTTGAATATATCTTTGTGGCTTGTCTGTGCGAATGCGTATGCTACCGTATATCGCTGTGCACACTGCTTGTATGCGCACGCACAGCGATCCATCTGTTTGGAGTTTGTATTTGGTGTGTATGTAATATTTTTGACTTCGACAAAAGCACGTTAATGGGCAGAAACATGTTGCACTGCAGGTGGGGCAGATGTAACATGTGCAGAGAGAGTTAGATTTGGGTTATATTGTTTCTGTGCAGGGTAAATACCTGATGCTTTACTTTTACACTGCAATTTAAATTTAATTTTGAACACACCCCACCCAAAATCTAACTCTCTCTGCACATGTTACATCTGCCCCACCTGCAGTGCACATGGTTTTGCCCATTAATGTGCTTTTTTTTTGGTTTGCTAACAAACTTGAATAAGGCCCTATTTCTGCTCTAAAACCATGTGTGGGGCAACTGACATTTTTGAAATCGGGTGAAATGTAGTCATTCAGAATGTCCGACACCAGAATGTCAACATGGAAGAGCGATTGACATGTCAAATGTCGATATTGACGTAATGTCTGTAGTCATCGTGTTGACCATGCACTGGTAAGGTAGGTAGGGCAGAATAGATGGGCCAAGTGGTTATTATCTGCTGTCAAATTCTATGTTTCAAATTCTATGAGGTAAGTATCCCTCAACCCTAACCGCAGCTTAAGCCTAATTATAAACTCAACTCAACACAAACTCTGCTGTTTACATTCTGTTAACATTCATAACGTGACTTGTTGTCGTTGACACTGTTAATGTCAACATTATGGAAGTAAACCCAGGAAACTATATTGTAGTTTTAACTGAGACACCACCTTGTTTCCCAAAGTTCTAGCGATTTGGCTGGAATCGAAAAGCGAATTTAATTTAATAGTCTGCCGCGTGTATGGGTGCCAGCCTGCCCTGTGCAGCCAACCCCCACCCCCCAAGCATGTACCATCCTAAGTCTATGCCCGTTTGGATGGGTGGGTGGCTCCGCTATCTCTGGATCACTACTGCGCGCTTCGAGCATCCTTAGGACACTCGGATCGGCTCTACAGCCTGCAGGGATACGCCGACCTGCACTGCGGTAGTGAAACTGGTAATGAGGGTGCCACCCCAAGGGCACTTTGCCCTGTGAGACTCACATGCTGCACCGCGCACATAACGGCCCTGATGATAGGTTATGGTAAAGTTAACCATCGACCATTAATGATTTGAAATCATCCATGGTCTTTGACCAATGGTGACTACTTTTACCATCGATGGAGGAGAACCAGATGGTTTCCCACCGTCGATGATACAGAACTACCAAATTTTATTTTGTTCTCCAAGGTGTTGGGACATGGAGCCTAGCTCCACCCCTGCGTGCAAAGCGCCACCCCTGGACTCTAATTGGCCTGCAGCTCATTGAATACTAAAGCAGGGGTGACCATCGATGGGTGAAACCTTCGATGGTTCTCTTAGAGACTGTTTCACCTCACTGAGGTTATCCATCAGTGATACATCAATGGGTAACCTACCGATGGAATTCTCTAGTTTATGGAATGGTATGTGGCTCCAGATAAAACGATGTGGGCTGGAGGAGCGGCTAGCTAATAATAAGCACACACAGTAAGAATGGACTGTACATTTTGGTGAAAAATATATGTTTTGTTTGAGGGTGCTCATACTTGTGTTGTCCCGTGTAATAAACCAAAAGAGAAATATCTGTAACAGAAGTCACCATACAGTACATGGTATTTATAAATGCAACTAATTGGATATCCTATAAAATCAGGTTAACGAGATAACCACTATGCTGTACTTACTGTATACTGTGTGAAAGTACTTGCTTATTTTTCCTATTGTAGTAATGATGGCACACAGAACACGTCTGATCACGTTGCCTGTGCATAACATGTATACAACATATAAAGCACAAAAGACGTCAAATGATTTTAAAGCACATTTGCAGGGCATGTTCAGAGAAAGCTCCTGCCAAAAACACTTCTGGCTCCACTTGTTGTGAAATGCTGATCTTATTGGCGAGTAGAAATCTGTTTCAGCCAGTGACAGCTTTGGCAGGTCTTGAAGTCGGCAGTGTGTAGCCAGCAACCTATGGGGGTCAGCAGCAGAAGCTGGCAATATGCCTATCACAGTGTTTGTTTGATATGCCAGCGCTGGCTCCTAGAGGGAAAACAAAGGCGCCTCTCGTCTCAGAAGTGCATTTTTTTATTTAAAAACCAATATATCAAAATACATCTATTTGTATGTTTAGGTTTTGTAGGCTGCTACAGTATCTAAACATAGTTTCATTTTAAGATCCGAATTTTAGCAAACAAAAGTGATCAAACGCTCTAGTCTGTATTTATATGCTCCTTATTCTGTCCAACGGGCCCGTTCTTCCCCTGTCTCTACTTTTCTAGAGCTGTATGATCCGTATAGAGAGTAACAGGACTCATCCAGGTAAGTGTGTATAGGACAGAGCGGTTGCAGTGCGGGTATTTAGCTGTGATAGGCTTTCCTCATCTGAAGCGTTTATTGTAATTACCTGTCTGATTGCACAATATAATTGGGTCATTCAGGTGTGCAATCAGCCTTCAGTATATTTTAATGTCAGATATTTAAAAAAAAAAAAAATGATTAACCCTATCATTCCCTTCTTTGTCAAGCGATTAGTTTTCCCCAGCAGAGACAGAATTTTAAAAAAATTACGCAATAGTAACACATGCCTCCCAGCCGTCTCAACTTCAGCGGTATAGTCTTGAATTTGGTCACTGTCCGATGTACAACCTGCAGGCCGCAGTGTCCCGGAAGCGGTCAAGGAGGTTGGGGGGGGGGGGGGGGTGCAATCTGCAATGGTCAATGGGTGCCAGAGTTAATTTAGTGCTGAGAGAAAGCTTGGGGCAGCCCAGGAGGTGCTGTAGTGCTGTGTTTGTTCCAAGCATGATGAAAAATGGGTCAGTGACACATGGCCATGCCCATAAAATGGCACCCCAGGGGGCATGACCTAATGTGACTTGAGACCACACCCCTTTCCACATGCATAAAGTCTAGAATCAAGCTGTATGATTGTTAGGAGGTATGGTTACATCGCTTGCAATATTGGTCAGTACATAGCTGGTATTTGGTGCTGGCCTTTAATGGGTACTATTATAGTATTATTCTAACATACAACGTGGCCATCTTTATAGCTTCCCTGTCCAGCGCTGTCTGTAGCTCTATAATTAATAGGCATCATGCCACCACAATAGTAAGTATTCTATTCAGGTGATGGGGAGAAAACATGAACAGTTATAAAATTTCATGTGAAAACATGAACAGTTATAAAATTTGCCGATATGGGGAAATATGGCTTTGTACATGGTGAAAAGCATTAAAAAGGTGCCAACAAATGAATCCTGAAATGAAACATTTTTATTTTTCCTATTTGTAAAAACTGGAAGAAAAAAAAAACTGGACAGACCTGAAATTGTAATAAAAAAAAGTGCAGAAAACAAAAGATTTTTTTTACTTCCCATCAACAGTGAGCTGTTCCTCTGACACATTGGTTTTTACATAGAGGAAAAATAAAAATTAGAAATATTAGTCTTCTCTTAGTTATTAATTTGGGTGTGGTATAACTTTTCATCTACCCTGGTTATCTGTCGATATGATGAACTGTTGACAAACCGTTCCTGGTGGTCTAGTGGTCTCTTGCCTTCTCTCAGCCCTAGCACCATCTTTCCGGGTTCCGGCAGTGTTGCGGATTTGCGATGCTGCGGCGTTGCGGTGAGTATTTCTCTCCCTAATGGCTAACCTTGACCTCCCACCACAGCCTAACCCTTAACCCGCCTCCACCCTTCCACACACACAGCCTAACCATAACCGTCGGCATTCTCATAATGTCAGCATGTCGAAAATTGTGAACCTGTCAACAATTTGATGATATTGACATGGGGCCTGTCGACGGATTGAACCATATTGACATTCTGTCAGTATTGTGTCGACATAAATGCCTACATGCTTGCTGTCAACCATGTGATCAGATACCATTCATTTGTTGGTACCTTGGCATGCATTTAATGGCGCCATATTTTCCCCTATTGGCAGATCTTGAAACTACAGTATTTCTCCCCCCCCCCCCCATGGAATGCTTCTTCCCACTCCTTGAATAGTAAATTTACTGTAGTATATTTGATGGCATTCCGCCTATAAGACCGCTCTAACTTTAATTATGGCAATGTTGTATGTCCGACCTACCACCATCTAAGATTAGCAGCAGCTCAGAGGATGGGGGTTCCACAGGAAATGCACCCACAGTTCACCATAATACAGTAGGGTAAAGATTGTCCCTAAATTGAAATTATCCTTTGTGTTTTTTACAGCGTTGCCTTGGATTGTTAACATGGAAGCTATGCCGTTCTATAGCCATCGCACAGACTGCTTAGCAGATAGAGCTATTTGTGTTCTGACATATCGGGTGACTCTACATCATTGAAGTCATCTGTATTGTGAAGTATTTGTACCTGAACCGCCATTCGCTTTTTTTACACAAAGTAACTTTGCGTTGACTACAAGTCTGGCGAGTTGTGAGATTTTGAAGAGTGCTTGTCAGGCTCTCAATATGGGAATCATTATAAAATATATCCCAGTGCATTCCCTCAGCTTGCATGAGTGTACAAAAGATTAATATTTTGTAGGAAGCCAGCGCTGGCCGACGTCCAGAACTTAATCAAGATTTGTTGAATGAAAATATTTGCGTTGGCATTGTCAGGAAGAAGCTGTGAATCTCCCACCTTCGTGTGCAGAGGCCTTTTCACTGCACTTGTGTGATTACAGGATCACCTGTTCAACATCATCTATGGAAATTTCACACATGTAGCCTTGATATTTTCCTGCAAGTATTAAATCTGCGTGGGAAAATAAAAATCTGGTTTTAGCATACCTTCTGGTGTCAAATGTTCTAAAATACATACTTGTTGGAAGGAAAGCTTAAAGTGCATGGGGTGGGGGGGAGTAGTCAAATACGTTCCGTAAACTAGGTAAGAGGCAACTAAACTATTATTTAGAGATTTACAGGAATAATTAGCACCATTTTCTATGGCGAGACTACTGCAAGCACTAATTGTCACCTTCATATAGAACCGTGAACGTTTCGGCAAATGTCGCGTTTGGCACCAGTACGGTCACAGCCAGGCTCTGTGATCGTACTGTGAATTTAAAGAACACAGTAACTTTAAACATACAGATGACCAGAGCGGCCATTTTGTCGGAGGTAACAGGGAGTGGCGGCAGAATCGCAGGTGATGCAGGATTATTTTTGGGTTGTGTATCAGCCGACAACTGCGATCCTATACGCAGGAAACACATCCCCGGTGACTCAGTTGCGAGGGCCATTCCGCGAGTCCATAAATTCTACTTTGGTATTTGATGTATGCAGTTGCGGGCAGCTGCAAAAGCTCCGGTGGTCATCTCTATTCTAATCCCAGCGTCTGTCCCATTAGCATATTTACACACCTCCTCAAAGTGAAAATAGCTTCTGTGGCAGCATTAGCATCCAACTATGAATCAGGACCATTCAGAGTTCTCTCCACTGTGTAGCGCCAGCAAATCTTGTTGGTCTTTACAGTTGGGAACAAAACAGTAATAACACAACACTACCTATAACAGACGGGCACAGAGGTAAGAGGGCCCTGCTCGCAGGCTTACACTCTATAGGCAAAACTATAACCGCTTTCACCATAATGGATGAAGGTTGTCTGTTCAACAAATATACAGTAAGCCCTGTTGCGCAGACTCATCGTTTAGGGGTGATTTAGGAATTTGAAAATGCATTATGATTGCCCAACACGCAGCAGCGTTTCTGGAGAGGACCCACACACGGAGTCTGCACATGTGCAGGACTCTGAAAAATGTCCGCCACACCATTTTTCCGGAGTCCTGCGCATGCGCTGTAGACTCTGGCACTGTGCCAGAGTCTCTAGTGCTCAGTGCGCTAGCAGCGGCGGTGATGGCTACAGGAGAGGAGGGGGCCCAAACATAGTCGCCGATGGATGCCAGAAAGGTAAGTATAGAAGAAATGGGTGCAGTGTATGCGCGGTGTGGGCCCCTTCTGGACCCAGGGGCCCGTGTGCACCGCACACACTGCACCCATTATAGATACGCCAGTGCCAACACGGTACCATTACACCAGCAGCCCTGTCCCACAACTTCAGCTTCATACTCAGGCTTGTATAGTCAGCGCCATGCAGGGATTGATAGACAACTGTGTCTTGACTGACGGCTGCCTTCTGATTGTCACAGGAATTTTTCTTGTGAACGGCTCATGTGAAGGTTCCACTGACAGCCGCTATTGGATTTTATGGAATGCACTTGATAATTGCTAGCTAGATGCTTATTGGTCACTATAGACAATTTGTCCACTTGTCCACTCCTCCATTCTTTAGAAGAGAGAGATATGCATCAGAGTCACTAGTGCAAGGTACAGCCCAAACAACACAGACACATTTTGCAGAGCTGGTCATATCCGAAGATACGTGCTGCCTAGCAAGAGTAGCATATGTATCTAGAAAGTACTGGACTGGCAGTTATGGCAAATGCTCATCAGGCCACTGGCCCTTCTAGCATGTCCAGCCGTCTGGAGGTCTGGCCGTACAGCTACGGCGCTCTGCTCAGCCGGCATGTTTAGACAGGGTGTGATGTGAGAGTCACTTGCAGCACACACCTGCGCCATGGACCATGCCTCCTTTTTACAGGGGCCTGTTTTAGGCTGAAATAACAGACAAAGGGATGAGAGTGTCTTGCTCCCACACTTATAATCTGTGCCGATTTACTCCAGGAGAGAACAGTAGTATATGTGCCTCATTTACTCCACGAGAGAACAGTAGTAAATGTGCCTCATTTACTCCATGAGAGAACGGTAGTATATGTGCCTCATTTACTCCATGAGAGAACAGTAGTATATGTGCCTCATTTACTCCACGAGAGAACAGTAGTATACTGTATTTGCCTAATTTTCTTCAGGAGAGAACAGTAGTGTATGCGCCTAATTTACTGCGGTAGAAAGCATTAGTATACGTGCCTAATTTACTCCAGGAGAGAACAGTAGTATATGTGCCTGATTTACTCCAGGAGAGAACAGTAGTATATGGCCTAATTTACTCCAGGGGAGAACAGTAGTGTATGTGCCTGATTTACTCCAGGAGAGAACAGTAGTATATGTGTCTGGGTTACACCAGGAGAGAACAGTAGTATATGCGCCTGATTTACTCCAGGAGAGAACAGTAGTATATGTTCCTGGGTTACACCAGGAGAGAACAGTAGTATATGTGCCTGGATTACACCAAGAGATAACAGTAGTATATGTGCCTGGGTTACACCAGGAGAGAACAGTAGTATATGTGCCTGGGTTACATCAGGAGAGAACAGTAGTATATGTTCCTGGGTTACACCAGGAGAGAACAGTAGTATACGTGCCTGGGTTACACCAGTAGAGAACAGTAGTATATGTGTCTGGGTTACACCAGGAGAGAACAGTAGTATATGCGCCTGATTTACTCCAGAAGAGAACAGTAGTATATGTGCCTGGGTTACACCAGGAGAGACCAATAGTATATGTGCCTTGATTACACAAGGAGATAACAGTAGTATATGTGCCTGGGTTACACCAGGAGAGAACAGTAGTATATGTTCCTGGGTTACACCAGGAGAGAACAGTAGTATATGTGCCTGGATTACACTAGGAGAGAACAGTAGTATGTGTGCCTGGGTTACACCAGGAGAGAACAGTAGTATATGTGCCTAATTTACTCAAGGAGAGAACAGTAGTATATGTGCCTGGGTTACACCAGGAGAGAACAGTAGTATATGTGCCTGGGTTACACCAGGAGAGAACAGTAGTATATGTGCCTGGGTTACAACAGGAGAGAACAGCAGTGGGATTAGCACCTGCAAGTTATCTGCCTCCTAATTGGTGCATTTTCTTGTGGTCAGCTTGGGACATGGCGGTGCTAACAAGTCCCCTCCATCCCCAGTTATGCCTTACAAGTGTGCCTAAGCAGAAAATGCGTAGTTTGAGGGAAAAAGCGCTTTTGCATCCAACTCTACATGAGCCTCAAAGACCGTATTATACAGATGTATATACAGCAATGCGACATATGTATTTGATTCACATGTGTGGACTGTTCAGTTTCAAAATAAAAGACACATAATATTGAGCATCTTACAAAGTTAAATGTGAATATGGCCGTAAATCCAACACACAATGTTATTTTATATACCTATTCATTCCATGACAGCCGAATTCTGAATGATTTCAGAGGATGAAACATTCCCATGACTCATAGTCTAATAGTCTCATCTTTTATCCATCATGTTTCTATTCTCCATTTACAAATACTTTTTTATCTATTGCATAAAAGAGTCTGGTATATTTTAACCATGGATAACTATGTAGATCATACTGTCGTGAGATTCCCGCTCACAGTGTACTGTTAGGATTTGTGTCTGCAAGAGATTGGGCCATTATTACGTGAAACAGTTGGACTATTCTTATAGGAAAATAGGAAATCTCCCCAAAATCCATGAGTCTCCCAGACATTCCAGAAGAGTAGGCATGTATGTAGGTTGTAGATCCTCTGCGGAAGAAGACATAAGGCCAGTTTGCTAGACAGAGCTTCCCACTTTTTGCTAGACAGAGCTTCCCACTGCCTTTACATGGGGAAGATTATTTATCTAGAACTGTGGTGATAACACAGCAATACCTCTTTTTTAAGATTATCATAGCACATGAAAATTATATAAAAAAAAAATATGTTCTAAGAATAAAGTATACTAGTGGAAACCCATCGAAATCGCCAGTTAGATGTGTTTTTTTTTTAAGTTTTTTCTTTCTTTCTTTCTTTCTTTCTTTCTTTCTTTCTTTCTTTCTTTCTTTCTTTCTTTCGTTTTTTCTTTCGTTTTTTCTTTCGTTTTTTCTTTCGTTTTTTCTTTCGTTTTTTCTTTCTTTCTTTCTTTCTTTCTTTCTTTCTTTCTTTCTTTCTTTCTTTCTTTCTTTCTTTCTTTCTTTCTTTCTTTCTTTCTTTCTTTCTTTCTTTCATTCTTTTCTATTTTGCTGCAGGGGAACCATTCTGTTAAGGTAAGTATGTAATAAAGTATTTAGGACTGATCATAGAACACCATGTGAGACTGAACTAAGCGCCTTATATAGATAAGGGCAATGATCCCCTCTGCAAGGTAAACAAATTTGGTTCTAATGGTAGAGCAAATGTTTACATTGCCTGCGCACTCTTCTCCCATGGATTTTAGATGGGAAGTTTGATGCTCCGCAACGCCCAAACCGTTGTTCCAATCTAATGTTTCTCTTCGACTGACACATCTTCATAGTTTATTTTAATACCTCAGCCACATTTTTACATTCAACCATTCTTTCAAAATAGGCCTCACAGTACAAGAAAAAAAAAACTTATAGAAACAATATATAGATATTTTTAATGTCCTTTTTTACGTAGGACGTACAAGCAGACTCTGCTGATTTAAATGATATGTGGCATGCCTATATTCTGGCATCTGCGTCTGTAACTGCATACAATGGTATGTTACAATGTTTACTAGAAATACACTGTAACGTAGCATTTCGTATGCAGATAGAGACACAGTCGCACACAGAATTGAATACAAAATGCATACGTTAGTGTTTTCTAGAAAAACACTGTAACGTAGCATTTCATATGCAGATACGGCCACAGTCGCACATAGAAAATATGCATGCCGCATATCATTTTAATTTGCAATCTTCTTGTGCGTCCTAGTCACATAGCAATTCAAATAATACCCATTTAAAAAAAAAAAAAAGACACCCGACGCTAACAGAGTTGCATGGGACCTGTCAGCTCACTCATGCCAGTCATCTCCCGCAACGTGGCCTATTGAGGCAGAATGTATGAGGACATATCTGTAGGTCAAAAGGTCGACAGTTAAATGGCCGACATGGACTTGGGTCAACAGGGTCAAACAGTTGATATACAAATGGTTGACACAGAAAAGGTCTTTTAGAAAAGGTTTTCCATTATTTTTAGGGTTATGGTTAGGATTAGGCACTTGGGGAAAGTTAGGGTTATGCTGCACAAGGGATAGACACAGACAGTAGGGGAGGGTTAGAAATAGGGTTAAAATAAAAAAATGTGTCAACCTTTTCTGCGTCGACAATTTGCATGTCAGGCTAGTGATGACGACAAAGTACTGTATGCAGTGCCACATTGTAGCATTGCCAAGTTTATACTTGTTCTGTGTTCCGTGTAGCTGCTTACAGATGGTTAGCGTCTTGTAGGATAATGCAATTTCTTTGTGCTCTGATTTAAAATACGTGATTTTAATGTGGAACTATACACGTATGGTCTTCCCAGTCATTGCTCCGTTCACATTTACGGTTTTGGTGTAACCAGTTAAACAGTTTTATATTTATCTTTTGTGCTTTTGGGACTCTGGAATAAACGTAAAGCGTCATCTGATCACATGACAAACGCGGCATCTGTACACACATTTTCACAGAATACTAGTGGCAGCATCTTAGGCTATTCTGCTTTGTATGTCATTCTAGTTTAATATCCCAAAGTCTATTTGTAGCTCAGTACACGCTGCATTTTGTGTTTTATTGACTGCGTTCTTATTCGTTTTTACTGGAGCTGGTTATGAAGATCGAATGCAAATTATGACTCAGAAACGTGTGTTTGGTTGATGTGTTCTATTAACCTGACTGAAACTGTAAGAAATATGAACATTCTTCTGGCATCCCCTTGGAAATTACCTCTCTGCTAGAACAAATACATGCTGCAGATCCTGTACAGGAATAGGCAGCTGTTGCAAAACTCAATTGCTGTTGTAGCCATGTTTAGTGGGAGCAGACCCTAATCGAGAACAGTTTGTATATAATCATCTAGTGTAATATAATTAGTGTCAGTGGGATGGAACGTTATTCCAGAATAATAACCGCCTGCTTTAAAAATAAACTTTGTTACTATAACTAAATATTTACTCCACATGAGGCTCTAGTTGCTATAGAACAGCTGGACAGTTTAGCCCTGCTATAATAATCATTGTCACTTACATTGGTGGTCTGGTGTTATGTTGTGCTACATTATATAGGTAATGTATTGGTTTTATATCTGCTTTTGTACACATTCAGAAGTGGAGAATATTGTTTATTGTTCTTATCATGGACGAAGAGTTAAGATTTGATTTCAGGTAGCGATGACTATTAACCATCAATAGTTAATCGCATTTGGTCTATGGCGAAGGTCCGATGTTTCTCAGCGGAAGAGGTCTGACGGTGATGCAGCATTGCTATTTCTTTTTTTGGTGCACAGTGGTCTGCCCCAGATGTGTGCCATTTAGTCCTGCTCGTATTCCCTGATTGGCCTGCCGCATTCACGTGTCCCACAGTAAGTGATGCCCATCAATGGTTCAAACCATCAACGATTTTTTATCAATGGTTTCTTGTAACTGATGTAAAGTACTTGATGGCACCAGAGATGAGGAACCATGTTATGTGGCCATCCCTAATACCAGGAGTTCAGAGAAGGGAGGAGTTCCCTAGTGTTTCAGAGATGGTGCATGTAAAGGGGACCCCTGTATTCACATCTCCTAATATCAGGGCTTGATAGCTCTCCCAGTGGGACTGATTATTATACCGTGGCTCTAATATGTGTGTTTGAGATGCATATCCTGTGGGTTTTTTTCTTTGGTGATCACTCTTATGGGTCTGTTTTACCTCTACGTCCTCTATTTCCTCCTCTGATAAGATAATATAACATCATTCGGCCATTGCTAAGCACCATTCTTGGATGAGAGGTACATTTCCATAAGCATTGGTTTAGGATAAATTGCAATGAATCTTAAGATATTTTTGCATCTTCCCCATCCATGGCATCGCCCATGAAAAAGATAATCTGGGTATGTGATGTTGGTGTGATGAAAACAATCAACTCCTAAATGCATGTGAGATTCACAAGATGCTTAGGAACGGTGGAATAAGTGGTCCATCCTCCATCTACGTGTAACTGGTTTCTCTAATTGTGCCCTTTATAGATCTGCTATCTGGATTGTTTTGGAAGGGTCAGATGTTGTCCTTAAATTCAGCAATAAAATGACCTGCTCTATGCGATGTAACCGGCACATTGGTCAGGGTTTAGTTCTGATCATGTATTTGGGGCAACTTTATAAATGCTAAGGAGAGACTGAAACCTAGCATTGATGGCAGTGCCACAAAGATGCCCACTTGCCAGTTCCCGACTTAATCCAGACAGTGGAGGTTGCTTAACACATTTAAAATTGCATAAAATGGTCAATGCATAACATCCAGAGAGGGTACTAGGAACCCTGTCATTCTTTTTTTAGCATTCATACTGCTCATTCCTCATTGCAAAATAAAAACTATGCATATTTGTTAAATTGTGCTAACACAAGGAAGCCTCATCTTTGCCAAGAATAGCAATCTAAAATGTACTTTTTAAAACTGCAAGTTTTCTTATCAAAACAAATGGCTGCACCCCAAACGGAAGCGTTGGCTTGTCCATGAGATGGTTTACCAGTACATTATTTATGCTTTAAGAAGATACTGTTGTAAAAGTATGTTGAGATAAGTGTCCATCTCTACCACTACAACTATCTACTGTATACAGTACTCAATATATTTCCTCCTGTTTCTCTCAAATTCGTAAAATTCAATTACAGTGCGTTTCACATCCTACATTTATTTTCAGCAGTCTTTTCCAACCTCAGTTCTCAAGGCACAGGAACACTCCAGGTTTGGAGGATATCCATGCTTGAACACAGATAGCTAAATCAAAAGACGTGTGGTATTAACTCACTTGCGCTCAAATATAGCTATCCTTACAACCTGGACCATTGGTGGGCTTGAGGACCAACATTATTGGGAAACACTGACCTACAGTAGCTGCATTTAATCATTCTGATAACTGTACATTTATTTTTCAGAACAGAGCCAAAATTTTATTTGACTTCACTTTGTTTCCCTTTGCTTTAGGTGCAGTGTTTCTGGCGAGTCTGCAGGGCTTAGCACTGAATGTTGATCCATTGTTGTACACATGGCTCCTGTACCAGCCTCAGCGAAAAGGAGACAGACAGCCTCAACAGGTAACAGCTTGCAGCATTGCTGGTCCATTCCTCATCCGAGCTGTGAATCATTGCTCTAGCATGCCTAACAAGACATGGGCTTAGGCCTTTGACCAAAGCTATGCTAAACACCTAATTTAGCTTACTCATAGCTTTCTGAATAAATCTGGCCTGAAAAATTATTTTTGGCAGTTTTAAAGTCAAACTCAACACTTAAAATGTATCTAAAAAAATGAGTTTATGATACTAGGCTTTGGCAGAGGAACAAAAATTGTAAAATTCAACTTTCCCTTTTGTGTAGGGTGTTAAAAGAATTGTCTGTTGAATAGATGATACAGTACACTAGTTTTCACATGTTTCCGATAATCCTTCTATCACGGTTTTATTTCATGATGTTCTCACCACCTTTTTCCTGTGATGAGGTGTGTAGATGATATATTCCGATCAGGCACTTTCTACAGCCATTTTCTCCAAATTATACTGTGTGGGCTAGAACAGTTGGAGGAAAAAGGGTTAATTCTACTACATCTTAATGTATTTTTCAGTGGATAAACTCATCTTTGTTGCGGTTTCTCTGTAATTCCATGGGTGTATCATGTAGTTCCGTGAGTGTATAACTAGTGTTTGCAGGAATTCTATGGACTGTATTAAAAATACATTTCATATATTTACATTTAGATCACAATTGTTCACATTTTATGGGATATCAATTTCTGTGTTAATTATGGAGGCTTGTGCAAGTCCAGCAAAAGTATTGGCATGACTTGGCAGCTTTAACTGTGGTTTGAAACAGTCGGTGAAATGTGGGAACATATACCACTAAAGAAGACATGTTTTAATGTTATTAACTGATGGTTTTACAATGCTGAGAGCCATTTTATCGCATGAGTCGATGCAATGCCCTATCCAGTGCCTACTGTAAAAAGTTGAGTCCACTTTGTTGACTGGTATATAATACAGAGACCCATCTTTTGACTGGTGTTTAATTAGGAAGCCCATCTGTTGACTTGTGTATAATGCAGAGTCTCATCTGTTGATTGGTATTTAATATAGCGACCCATTTGTTGACTGGTGTGTAATGCGGTGACCCACCTCTTGACTGGAACTGTATATAATGTAGAGTGCCATCTTTTGACTGGTATATAATGCAGAGAACCATCTTTGGACTGGCATATAAGAACATGGAGACCAGTCCATTGACTAGTATTCCTATCTGGTCACTAGTTTGCAAAGCAGAATCCCATCTGTTGACCGGTATTTTATTTTAGAAGTTCTGTAAAGTCTAATTATTTTCTAATGCAATTATCGTATGAATATTGTCAAACGTTTTCATGGTATAGATGGATGCTTGCAAGTCAGTCAATTGGACTAATCAAATATACACAGAGAGGACATTACTGATGTATGAGGCTGTTACAATTCGTGGGCATCCACAGGCTATCTTACGTTTGCCAACCGGCATAAGAGTGTACCTGGACAAACCAGGTCAAGTTACCTCTTACTCTGTTACCTGCTACCTATCACTCACCTTCTAGAAGCGTGTTCATGGCAACACAATTCACACACAGCCAAATATCCACCAAAAAGTGGGTATTACATTTATTAATACAAGAATGTACTACGGTAATTATAGTACTATCAAGAATATGTCACTAATATCTTTCATCAAATTCACAGTCAACATACAGTAATGACTATGTCACATTGGTTGAGCCCTCCAATTGATGCCCTCCACCCATTACCTAAATAGTCACCCAACAGAAACGAAGAAGGCTCTAAGGGAAGCAGTGGGCAAAGAAAGAGAGTACAAAGGGCTCCCACTGGTTAGCACTGTATAACTCTGTTCTCTGCCTGCTCAGGATTACCAACAGTGTGCTTGGAAGAATTGTTTATTGAATAATGACCTAAATATGATACCGTCAAAGCCAAGCTTGGATGTAAATGTCATTCCTCCTTTCTGACTTCATGACGTCAGTTTTCTGCAGATATCTGTTGATTTGTATTGATGTTTAGCAAAAGCCAGGAACAAATAAAACTGAATTCAATACTTGTAAGTGTTGAATTGTAATAATTCAGATATCACTAATAAGTAACAGAGCAAGTGGCCTAATGCCAGTGTCCACGTACGAATCATAGGGTATTGCAGATTTCTTCCTCCCAAAATAGTCCGTTGCATATTCCTTGTTTACGAAGAATCAGTATATACCTTTGAGATGCACGTGTTATAATTCCATAATGCAAACTATGTAAATAAGTAGACTGTTGATTTTAACTGACCCCTTGTTAGGTTAGCAGCTGACCTTATTAGTCACTTAACTAGTCAATCAAGTTAGTCAATGAGCCATGTAAAAAAAAAATATATATATTTATATAAAAATCCTTGTTTAAACACAAGTCAATCAGAATAGTCGTTACCGGCTGTCTCACCTATGTCACCGCTCTGTTAGGTCTCATTAAGGGGCATTTGACCAGTTTAAAAACAGCTTTCCAATTAATCTCATACTAACTGTGAGTAGGAGGATGTAGTTACTTTGCAGCAAACTGTATTACAGCCAGAATTATTGCTGTACAGTGTTTGTTTTGAACCCAGATTCCATCATCAGGTACAAATCTAAACTGAAATTAGTGTTTATGTTGTTAAATTTAGATTAATTAGAAATATACTGTATCTATAGAATAAATCACTTTAAGCAGATCCTTAAACTAGGTACGCACTATCCAATTTTCTCTTACGCCCTAGAGGATGCTGGAGTCCACAGTACCATGGGGTATAGACAGGTCCACCAGGAGCCATTGCCCCTCCTACCAGACTCAGTTTAGAAAATGTGCCCAGAGGAGCCGATCACAGCTGGGGGAGCTCTACAGAGCTTCTTTAGTAAAGTTTTTTTTTTTTTTTAGAGTTTATTATTTTACAGGGAGGCTGCTGGCAACAGCCTCCCTGCTTCGTTGGACTAAGGGGTGGGGAGTAGTGTCTGCCCTGCGGGGTCTGAGCCACTATCTCCGCTGACAGGACACTGAGCTCCTGAGGGGATAGATCGTTCCCCGCCACAGGGGATCGCTCGCCCCAGCAGCAAGCCACCACCCCCTTACAGTGCTGAAGAACAGTGGCGAGTGAGTCACCGACCCCCCTAACAAGCGGGGGACCAGTGTGAAGATGGCGGCAACAGGGTAGGAGCGTTCCGGAGGCTCAGCGGTACTCAGTGCGGCGCTGTGAGGAGCGCCCTGAGCCAGCACCTGAACCCTGCACTGGTCAGCTAGCCTGTCGGGGTCCGTGGATCTCAGCCAACATTTTACCTCAGGCCAGTATAATCCTTGTGAAGAGCGGGAAGACAGCGCCATTTTGGGAGCGAAGCTTCTCCTCAGAGCGGACCCAGCAGCGTTCAGCGCCATTTTCCTGCCTGCACAGCGCTGTCCAGGAAGAGCAAGTCCCTCCACACCAACTCCAGCTATCTCTCATGGTACCAGGGGGTTGTAGAAGGGGGGAGAAGGCTGCATTAAGACTGTGTAACCTATTAAGGTGCACAGTCAGCGCTAGTAGGAGTCTCTCTTTACATTAAAAGCGCTGTGTGTGGGTTGGCTCCAATCTCTGTGTCTCTCTTGCCATTCTTGGGGGTGAAACTCTGTATGTCCTCCCCTGTATGTGTGTGGAGTGTCTGTGGTCTCCATTAAGACACTCTGTGTCATATGCTTCAGAGGATATGTCCTCTCAGGATGATCCCATTCCATGTAATCAGGATTGCACTGCTTTAGCACAGATACCAGCAAGGGAGCCTGAGTGGTTAATTTATATCAAATCTATGATTTCTCAGATTTCAAATAGGGTTGCACAAAATGAATCTGCAACTCAGGCTTTACAGAACTCTGACAGTCTGGCCCAGTTCTGGTACCTCAGGGCTCCCCTCTGTATATTCACATAAACGTGATCTTGCGCAGATCATGCAGGATGATACGGATACCGATTCTGACAGTGTAGACGGTGATGGGGATGTGTTGTGGGGGACAGCATCTCTTGCTAAAGAGGTGCAGTTGATGATAGAGGCTATTAGAGATGTGTTGAATATTGTTGATACAACACCTGAGCAGGTTGAGGAGGCTTACTTCACTGAAAATAAGAAAGTCTCGCTAACCTTCCCTGCGCCAAAGGAATTAAATGCTATTTTTGAAAAGTCTTGGGAAAACCCGGATAAAAAATTCCAGATACCTACAAGGGTTCTGGTGGCATTTCCTTTACCGGTAGAGTCTAGGAAAAAATTGCAAAACCCGCCTATTGTGGACGTGTCAGTATCCAGACTCAAAAAAGTTGGTTTTACCTGTTCCAGGATCTACCGCCTTAAAAGAGCCGGCTGATCGTAAAATTGATAATACGCTCAAATCCATGTACACGGCTTCTGGGGCAATACTACGTCCCACTATTGCCAGTGATTGGATTGCAAAAGCTATAGTAAAGTGGTCAGGCACGTTACTTGAAGACTTGGATACTATGGAGAAATGTGATGTTGAATTGTTTTTGCGTAACATTCAGGATTCGGCAGGATTTCTGGTAGAATCCATGAAAGGCCTGGGTTCCATGGCTGCTGGAATTTCTTCCATGTCTGTCTCAGCTAGTCGAGGACTGTGGTTGCGCCAGTGGTCTGCCGACGCGGAGTCCAGGAGAAGTGTGGAGACCCTATCCTACACAGGTCAGGCTCTCTTTGAGGAAGCGTTAGATGCGTGGATCTCCACGGCTACGGCTGCTAAGTCACCTTTTCTTCCCTCAGCTACACCTGCTCCGAAGAAACCCTTTCTTCAGCTACATCACAGCCCTTTCGGTCTACCAAGCCCAGAAAGGCCAAGCCATCCAACACCTTCTTTCTGGGAGGTCAGCCCAAGTCCAAGAAACCTGCGGCTGCAGGTTCCCGGGAACTGAAACCTGCTTCAGGTACACCAAAGTCCTCCGCATGACGGTACACTGCACACCCCGGAGGTGGGGCTGGTGGGAGCGAGACTCGGGCATTTCAGTCACGTCTGGGTGTCATCCGGCCTGGACCCCTGGGTGCAAGGTTTTGTGTCTCAGGGGTACAATCTGGAATTTCAAATTCTCCCTCCTCACCGATTTTTCAAATCAGGCTTGCCAGCTCTGCTGGCGGACAGGGCTTTCCTGCAAGCCATCCAGAAGTTGGTGGAGGCACAGGTCATTGTGCCAGTACCACCTTGTATGCAAAACAAAGTTTACTATTCAAACCTTTTTGTGGTACCGGAACCGGATGGTTCGGTCAGGCCCGTTCTGAACTTAAAATAACTAATCCCCTTTCTGAGGGAGTTCAAGTTCAAAATGGAGTCTCTAAGGGCAGTGATTTCAGGTCTGGAGGAGGAACAATTCCTGGTATACCTGGATATCAAGGATGCGTACCTCCACATTCCTATTTTGCTGCCGCATCAGGCTTATCTTCGATTCGCTCTGTTGGACTGTCATTTTCAGTTGCGGGCCCTGCCATAAGGCCTCTCCACAGCACCGACGGTTTTCACCAAGGTGATGGCCTGAAATTATGATTCTCCTCCGCAGACAGGGGGTGAACATAATTCCATATCTGGATGATCTGCTGATAAAAGCATCGTCCAAGGAGAAGCTGTTACGGTACATAGCTCTCACGACCCAGCTTCTCAGGGAACATGGTTGGATCCTGAATCTTCCAAAATCACATTTGGAACCAACCAGGAGGTTGTCCTTTCTGGGAATGATCCTCGACACGGAAGTGAAGAGGGTGTTTCTTCCAGAGGAAAAAGCGTTGGTGATGCAAACAATGGTCCGGGATGTCCTGAAGCAAACCCAGGTGTCGGTTCATCAGTGCATTCGCCTTGTGAGAAAAATGGTGGCCTCTTACGAGGCCCTGCAGTGCGGAGGTTTCACGCTCGGTCCTTCCAACTGGATCTCTTGGACAAGTGGTCGGGATCCCATCTACACATGCACCAGAGAATACGTCTGTCACCAAAGGCCAGGATTTCACTCCTCTGGTGGCTGCAACTGCCTCACCTTCTGGAGCGCCGCAGGTTCGGGATTCAGGACTGCATCCTTCTAACCATGGATGCAAGTCTCCAGGGCTGGGGCACAGTCACTCAAGGGGAAACCTTCCAAGGAAGGTGGTCAAGTCTGGAAGCCGGCCTGCCGATAAACATTCTGGAACTAAGAGCCATCTACAATGGTCTTCTCCAAGCGGCACCTCTTCTGAGAAATAGGGCCATTCAAGTGCAGTCGGACAATGTGACCACAGTGGCTTGCATAAACCGACGGGGCGGAAAGAAGAGCAGAGCTGCAGTGTCAGAGGTAACAAGAAAAATCTTCTGGGCAGAAAAACACGCATTGGCGCTGTCAGCAATCTTCATTCCGGGAGTAGACAACTGGGAAGCAGACTTCCTCAGCAGATACGATCTCCATCCAGGGGAGTGGGGTCTCCATCCAGAGGTGTTCAAGGAGGTAACATATCTTTGGGGCGTACCCCAGATCGACATGATGGCCTCTCGTCTCAACAAGAAGCTTTGGTGGTATTGTTCCAGGTCGAGGGACCCGCAAGCAGTGGCGGTGGACGCCCTAGTGACTCTGTAGGTGTTCCAGTCTGTGTATCTGTTTCCTCCACTTCCACTCATCCCAAGGGTTCTAAAGCTCATAAGGAGAACAAGGGTTCAAGCGATCCTCATTGCTCCAGACTGGCCAAAAAGGACTTGGTACGTGGATCTTCTGGATCTACTGCAAGGAGAGCCGAGGCCTCTTCCTCTTCGGGGGGGGGGGGGGGGGCTGCTGCACAGGGGCCGTTCGCCTTTCAAGATTTATCGAGGCTAAGTTTGACGGCATGAAGGTTCAACGCCTGATACTAGCTCGAAAGGGCATTCCGGACAAGGTTATTCCTACCCTGATACAGGCTAGGGAAGGAGTACCGTCTAAACATTACCATCGAATTTGGAAAAAATATGTATCTTGGTGCGAGTCCAAGCAATTTCCTGTGGTGGAGTTTCAACTGGGACGGATTCTCCTCTTCCTACAAGCCGGTGTGGATATGGGCCTAAGGTTGGGATCTGTGAAGGTCCAGATTTCGGCCGCATCCATTTTCTTTCAGAAACAATTGGCTGCCCTCCCTGAGGTTCAGACCTTTTTGAAGGGAGTTCTGCACATCCAACCTCCCTTTGTGCCACCTATAGCGCCTTGGGACCTTAACGTGGTGTTTCAGTTCCTCCAATCGGACTGGTTCAAGCCTCTACAGAAGGTTGAGGTCAAATTTCTTACATGGAAGGCTGTCACGTTGTTGGCCTTAGCTTCTGCTAGACGTGTGTCGGAGTTGGAGGCTTTGTCCTGTAAAAGCCCATACTTGATCTTCCACGAAGATAGAGCTGAGCTCTGGACACGTCAGCAGTTTCTTCCGAAGGTTGTGTCGGCATTTCATATCAACCAACCTATTGTGGTGCCAGTGGCTACTGACTCCTCAATTTCATCAAAGCCCTTGGATGTTGTAAGGGCTCTGAAAATCTATGTGAAGAGGACTGCTCGTCACAGAAAATCGGACTCTGTTTGTCCCGTATGATCCCAAGAAGATTGGGTGTTCTGGGAGCTTTGGTACATCCCCATGGTACTAATGTGGTCCCCAGCATCCTCTAGGACGTAAGAGAAAATAGGATTTTGGTTACCTTCCTGTAAATCCTTTTCTCGTAGTCCGTAGAGGATGCTGGGCACCCGCCCAGTGCTTCTTTTTTCCTGCTATCGTTATTTGGTTCAGTACAACTTCGTTTTATTTGAGTACTGCATTGTTACTTGGTAAGTAATGTTTCAGTGGTTGCTGAGTTTTCAAGCTAGGTTAGCTTTATGTGCCTTGTATGTGTGAGCTGGTATGAATCTCGCCAATATCTGTGTTTTATTTTTCTCTAAGATGTCCGTCTCTTTAGGCAAATTTTATAAACTGAGTCTGGTAGGAGGGGCATAGAGGGAGGAGCCAGCCCACACACTCAAACTCTTAAAGTGCCAATGGCTCCTGGTGGACCCGTCTATACCCCATGGTACTAATTTGGACCCCAGCATCCTCTACGGACTATGAGAAAAGGATTTACTGGTAGGTAACCAAAATCCTATTATCGGGCCGCTCAGCCAACAATTGGCCCATAATTGAACGATGTGTATGCAAGAGCATTACAGCTTTTATAGCCGATAAGCAGTCAATACGCTCCTGAGCAGGAGAATAATATAGCGCGTGCTGCACATGCTATATTGTTCCCGAGGTGCCACTTTTTTGGTAAAAGAATTATTAGATTTGTTTTATTTTATTATTATTATTTTTTCGTCATTAGACTGATTAATGGCTGTTACACAACATAGCTCTTACTCAATGGTATTAAAAATAATTTTGTTATCCAACCTTTTTAAAAGTAGTAAAAGCGTGTTAAGCGGTAGAGTGATGGCATCTAGGCTATTGTTCCTGTGACCCCATACCTTCCTCCGCGTATGCCTGCACTCATTGGTGTTAATAGCGCTTCTGCATATTTTGGGCTATATGCTCCCTTAACTCTCATGTGACCTATTCTGTGTAAGCAGCACTTGCACCTGCCAATAGTGGTAAGGGGGAGTCAGTAGAGGTCCCTCCATCTGCAATTGCAGCTGCAAGCGCTGGTTACAAACTGCTCTTTGTTGAAATATTGTGATTTGTTTTTGTTGTCGCAATTGCAAAATCTTGATGCCTATTTCAATTTGAATATATTGTTCCACTGAGAATGTGTTACTGCAATTTCATTTTTCTCAAGTAGAACATTTCATCTACAGGGTTAGCTTCTCCTCTGTGGATTTACTGTACCTTCTGATTAAATGGAATTAAGCGGTACTTTTTAACTACTATTTAACTTCTAGAACTTATTGCCCTGATTTTACTATACGCTTTACCCAACAGATTACCCTATGTCCGAAACATGTTGTAACAGCAACACGTATTCTGTTACAATAAACGCGCGCATCCGAGATTCGCACAATTCAATTAGAAATTAAAATTTGCGCTACTCTTATGAGTTTTGTCGAAAAACTAGCTGAGGAAATAACATTAAAAAGTGGGGAGACCTTCCTAGACCCCCCAAAAAGTGACAACTTTGTTAGCAGAATCTTATAGAAGACTGTTAGTGGGCATAAGGAAAGTATCGTACCTTTTAAAAAATGTCAAATTACTGATTTGTGCATTTTTGAAAAAAGTACGAATTTTGTTTAATTCCCACGGAATTTAACAAAAAATTCAAAAAATTTTAGAAAAAGGGTGATAGGGGGTATTTGAGGCCAGTTTTCAATTTTTTCTAAATCTCAAATGCTAAAAGCAATGATTCACTTAAATCAATATTATATTTTGGGTACATAAACTAATGAAAAAGTTGATTTTGGAGTTCTTTGAGGCCATTTATTTTATTTCACCAAAAAATTACATGTAGCTATTGCTCCAATTTATCTAATGAAAAACAGGCAAATGCCTAACTAGTCTTTAGGAAAGAAAGGGGTGTCCAAGAGTTTCTGAAGCAAGTCATATTGTTTTCCTTAAAATAAAGATTTTCCCTACCTTTTCATCTGCTCAGCGGGGTGCGGACAAAAACAGGCAAATTTACTCTGAAAAAGGAATGCGAGTTTGGAATTGAATTGCAAATGTAATTCGCAGTGTGAATTTGGCGTGATTTCACCTTGCGGGCCCAAACTTTAACCTAATTGAATTTCCCCCTATGTGCGATCTATTAATCCAGAGAGTGGTGGAATGATAGTGTTTGTGTGTTACACACACTTACCAACTCTCACAGATTTTCAGGGAGACTCCCTGAAATAGTAGAAATCTCCCTGACTTCCTCCAAAATCTAGGAAACTCCCTGATTGCACTTTACCCCAATTGCTCCCAAACCCCAAAAATGTGGTAACTTAGACAGCAGGACCATATAATAATACATTTTATTTATATAGCTCTTTTCTTCAATAGGACTCAAGGTGCTTGCTTTACAGATAGTGTGAACATAATACAGAGGTTTACATTTGTATAAAATCCAGAAACTATGATGATAATACAAAACTGTGGTAGCCATTTTGGTTTGTTAGTTCCAAGGATTGTTCATCCTACACATGAAGTTCCAGATGAGGCAGCCATTTTAGGCGCTCTACATACTGTGGGATTACACTGGACAGAATAGGCAATGCCTGGAATTGATGACTTATAACAGGGAGAGATAAAAATACTAGGCACAATCCTTGCAGGGTCATCAGTGCTACGCATTGTTCATTCTACACAATAGAGTATCAGGTGAGGAAGCCATGTTGGGCGCACTACATTCGTTACACTGTGCTATGAGCAATACATGGAAATAAGGCATACGAGGATAACATTAACAGTGACTAACAGGATACCCCCTGCAATATTAGCTCAAAGGTTGTTCATCCTACCCTTGAGAGACACAGGAAGTGTAACGTGTGGGAAATTACAGAGGAAAGGTTGCAGTGGACTTGGATACTGAGTGTGTGGAATTGGGAAGAAGCGGGACAGGGGAGGGATGGTACAGTAAGGAACGGAATGGTAACAGATGCCAAACTTCAAAATTTGTGTATACAGAATGCAGTAATAATAAATAATGCATCACGGTTGCACTTCACGTGTGCCATGGTACCTTCGTGTTGCTGCTCTTTGCAAAGTGATTGACAGTTATTGACCATCTGGGGGTGGTTATGGGGAGTGGTGGCAAAACCAGACATGTCGTGACCGTTATCAAGGGATGTCTCAGCCTACAACTCCGATCCTGTATACAGCAAACATGGAGCCTGCATCTCAGTTCCCGGGTCCATTCTGCACGACCAGAGGTTCTGCACTGTGTCCTGACATTTTGACCATAAAATAGAAATGTGCCCCACGTTCTCACATGCTCAAGGGAGTGAACCCCCCCCCCAAAAAAAAAAGAAAAGAAAAGAAAGTGATTTTGGTGGGAAAATATTACTCAAATTAAGAATTAAATTGCAAATGGAAGTTGTGGTCCAAAATGGCTCACAAAACCCAGCTCATTCCTAATTGATTTGACCCCAGAACATCCAGAATCTGCAGTTCGTTCCCTCCAGTGCTAGTGTTGTAATATGTAAGCAAGTCCTGTTCAGGATAGGATCTCTGGTAAACTATTGTTCACTGTTTCAGCTGTAGTTGCCTCTCTGCATAGAGCAGAAAACCCCTGTCATACAGTGATAAAGCCCCCAGTAAGGGTGAAATGGTTGTCAAGTGGAAATTTGGCTATGACCTAAAAAAACAAAACAAAAACCCACTTAGCTCATGTTGTGTATTTTAGTTCATAGGGCCATCATGTAAATGGCATGTTCAGTAGTCAATTCTCCTGAATAAGAGTGATTTGAATATGGTCACTAAGGGCAGCGCGGTTGGCATAGCAATTGGCATCACTTCCTCAAATCCATGAGGTCATTGGTTCAATTCCTGACAAAGGCACTGTCTATATGGACTTTGTATGATCTCTCTGTGTTTGCACGGCTTTCCCCAGGTGCTTCGGTTCAGCCCAACCCCTCTCGCCCCCCCCCCCCCCCGACCCCGGCCCTCCTTCATAGCCCCAAAACATACTGGTTTGTTAGTTGGATTCGGACAAAAATAAAAACATTACCCTACCGTGTATGTATGTCCATGTGAAAGGGAATGTAAAGTGTAAACTCCACTGGGGCAGGGGCTGATGTATAATAAAAATAAAGAAGTAACTACAGACTTTGCTTTATCCTTTTAGCGTAATGGCGCTGACACCTGTAACTGACCTGCATATTATGACTCTTTGGTATTTATATATCATTGCATTTTTTTATACTAAAAACAAAAATATTCCCAACTCCAGTTTTATTTTGACCCCTGCATCCAATTCTTTACTTCCCGTTTCTAGGGTTCATCATTTCATTTCTCTAACGTCCTAGTGGATGCTGGGGACTCCGTCAGGACCATGGGGAATAGCGGCTCCGCAGGAGACAGGGCACAAAAGTAAAAGCTTTAGGATCAGGTGGTGTGCACTGGCTCCTTCCCCTATGACCCTCCTCCAAGCCTCAGTTAAGATTTTTGTGCCCGGCCGAGAAGGGTGCAATCTAGGTGGCTCTCCTAAAGAGCTGCTTAGAGTAAAAGTTTTGTTAGGTTTTTTATTTTCAGTGAGTCCTGCTGGCAACAGGCTCACTGCATCGAGGGACTTAGGGGAGAGAAGTGAACTCACCTGCGTGCAGGATGGATTGGCTTCTTAGGCTACTGGACACCATTAGCTCCAGAGGGAGTCGGAACACAGGTCTCACCCTGGGGTTCGTCCCGGAGCCGCGCCGCCGACCCCCTTGCAGATGCCGAAAAATGAAGAGGTCCAGAAACCGGCGGCAGAAGACTTTTCAGTCTTCATAAGGTAGCGCACAGCACTGCAGCTGTGCGCCATTGTTGTCAGCACACTTCATAACAGCGGTCACTGAGGGTGCAGGGTGCTGGGGGGGGCGCCCTGGGCAGCAATGATAGTACCTTATTCTGGCTAAAAATACATCACATATAGCCCCTGGGGGCTATATGGATGTATTTAACCCCTGCCAGGTCTCAGAAAAACGGGAGAAGAAGCCCGCCGAAAAGGGGGCGGGGCCTATTCTCCTCAGCACACAGCGCCATTTTCCCTCACAGAAATGCTGGTGGGAAGGCTCCCAGGCTCTCCCCTGCACTGCACTACAGAAACAGGGTTAAAACAGAGAGGGGGGGCACTGATTTGGCGATATGACTACATATATTAAAATGCTATAAGGGAAAAGCACTTATATAAAGGTTGTCCCTGTATAATTATAGCGTTTTTGGTGTGTGCTGGCAAACTCTCCCTCTGTCTCCCCAAAGGGCTAGTGGGTCCTGTCCTCTATCAGAGCATTCCCTGTGTGTGTGCTGTGTGTCGGTACGTGTGTGTCGACATGTATGAGGACGATGTTGGGAGGCGGAGCAAATTGCCTGTAATGGTGATGTCACTCTCTAGGGAGTCGACACCGGAATAGATGGCTTATTTAAGGAATTACGTGATAATGTCAACACGCTGCAAGTCGGTTGACGACATGAGACGGCCGGCAAACATATTAGTATCTGTCCAGGCGTCTAAAACACCGTCAGGGACGTTATAATGCCCATTTTACCTCAGTCGGTCGACACAGACACGGACACTGACTCCAGTGTCGACGGTGAAGAAACAAACGTATTTTCCTTTAGGGCCACACGTTACTTGTTAAGGGCAATGAAGGAGGTGTTACATATTTCTGATACTACAAGTACCACAAAAAAGGGTATTATGTGGGGTGTGGAAAAACTACCTATAGTTTTCCTGAATCAGATAAATTAAATGAAGTGTGTGATGAGGCGCGGGGTTCCCCCGATAGAAAATTATTGGCGGTATACCCTTTCCCGCCAGAAGTTAGGGCGCGTTGGGAAACACCCCTTAGGGCGGATAAGGCGCTCACACGCTTATCAAAACAAGTGGCGGTACCGTCTCCAGATACGGCCGCCCTCAAGGAGCCAGCTGATAGGAGGCTGGAAAATATCCTAAAAAGTATATACACACATACTGGTGTTATACTGCGACCAGCGATCGCCTCAGCCTGGATGTGCAGCGCGGGGGTGGCTTGGTCGGATTCCCTGACTGAAAATATCGATACCCTTGACAGGGACAGTATTTTATTTACTATAGAGCATTTAAAGAATGCATTTCTATATATGCGAGATGCACAGAGGGATATTTGCACTCTGGCATCAAGAGTAAGTGCGATGTCCATATCTGCCAAAAGATGTTTATGGACACGACAGTGGTCAGGTGATGCAGATTCCAAACGGCACAAAGATGTATTGCCGTATAAAGGGGAGGAGTTATTTGGGGTCGGTCCATCGGACCTGGTGGCCACGGCAACTGCTGGGAAATCCACCGTTTTTACCCTAAGTCACATCTATGCAGAAAAAGACACCGTCTTTTCAGCCTCAGTCCTTTCGTCCCCATAAGCATATCTGCCCAGGGATAGAGGAAAGGGAAGAAGACTGCAGCAGGCAGCCCATTCCCAGGAACAGAAGCCTTCCACCGCTTCTGCCAAGTTCTCAGCATGACGCTGGAGCCGTACAGGACCCCTGGATCCTACAAGTAGTATCCCAGGGGTACAGATTGGAAAGTCGAGACGTTTCCCCTCGCAGGTTCCTGAAGTCTGCTTTACCAACGTCTCCCTCCGACAGGGAGCCAGTATTGGAAACAATTCACAAGCTGTATTCCCAGCAGGTGATAATCAAAGTACCCCTCCTACAACAAGGAAAGGGGTATTATTCCACACTATATTGTGGTACTGAAACCAGAAGGCTCGGTGAGACCTATTCTAAATCTGAAATATTTGAACACTTACAAAGGTTCAAATCAAGATGGAGTCACTCAGAGCAGTGATAGCGAACCAGAAAGAAGGGGACTATATGGTGTCCCGGGACATCAGGGATGCTTACCTCCATGTCCCAATTTGCCCTTCTCACCAAGGGTATCTCAGGTTCGTGGTACAGAACTGTCACTATCAGTTTCAGACGCTGCCGTTTGGATTGTCCACGGCACTCCGGGTCTTTACCAAGGTAATGCCCGAAATGATGATTCTTCTTCGAAGAAAATGGACGACCTCCTGATAAGAGCAAGGTCCAGAGAACAGTTGGAGGTCGGAGTAGCACTATCTCAAGTAGTTCTACGACAGCACGGGTGGATTCTAAATATTCCAAAACCGCAGTTGTTTCCGACGACACGTCTGCTGTTCCTAGGGATGATTCTGGACACAGTCCAGAAAAAGGTGTTTCTCCCGGAGGAGAAAGCCAGGGAGTTATCCGAGCTAGTCAGGAACCTCCTAAAACCAGGAAAAGTGTCAGTGAATCATTGCACAAGAGTCCTGGGAAAAATGGTGGCTTATTACGAAGCGATTCCATTCGGCAGATTCCACGCAAGAACTTTTCAGTGGGATCTGCTGGACAAATGGTCCGGATCGCATCTTCAGATGCATCAGCGGATAACCCTATCTCCAAGGACAAGGGTGTCTCTCCTGTGGTGGTTACAGAGTGCTCATCTTCTAGAGGGCCGCAGATTCGGCATTCAGGATTGGATGCTGGTGACCACGGAGGCCAGCCTGAGACGCTGGGGAGCAGTCACACAGGGAAAAAATTTCCAGGGAGTGTGATCAAGTCTGGAGACTTTTCTCCACATAAATATACTGGAGCTAAGGGCAATTTATAATGCTCTAAGCTTAGCAAGACCTCTGCTTCAAGGTCAGCCGGTATTGATCCAGTGGGACAACATCACGGCAGTCGCCCACGTAAACAGACAGGGCGACACAAGAAGCAGGAGGGCAATGGCAAAAACTGCAAGGATTTTTCGCTGGGCGGAAAATCATGTGATAGCACTGTCAGCAGTGTTCATTCCGGGAGTGGACAACTGGGAAGCAGACTTCCTCAGCAGGCACGACCTCCACCCGGGAGAGTGGGGACTTCATCGGGAAGTTTTCCACATGATTGTGAACCGTTGGGAAAGACCAAAGGTGTACATGATGGCGTCCCGCCTGAACAAAAAACTGGACAGGTATTGCGCCAGGTCAAGAGACTTTCAGGCAATAGCTGTGGACGTTCTGGTAACACCGTGGGCGTACCAGTCGGTGTATGTGTTTCCTCCTCTGCTTCTCATACCCAAGGTATTGAGAATTATAAGACGTAGAGGAGTAAGAACTATACTCGTGGCTCCGGATTGGCCAAGAAGGACTTGGTACCCGGAACTTCAAGAGATACTCACAGAGGACTCATGACCTCTGCCTCTAAGAAGGGACTTGCTTCAGCACGTACCATGTCTGTTCCAAGACTTACCGCGGCTGCGTTTGACGGCATGGCGGTTGAACGCCGGATCCTAAGGGAAAAAGGCATTCCGGAAGAGGTCATTCCTACCCTGATCAAAGCCAGGAAGGACGTGACCGCACAACATTATCACCACATGTGGCGAAAATATGTTGCGTGGTGTGAGGCCAGGAAGGCTCCACGAAGAAATTTCAACTCTGTCGATTCCTGCATTTCCTGCAAACAGGAGTGTCTATGGGCCTCAGATTGGGGTCCATTAAGGTTCAAATTTCGGCCCTGTCGATTTTCTTCCAGAAAGAATTGGCTTCAGTTCCTGAAGTCCAGAAGTTTGTCAAGGGAGTACTGCATATACAACCCCCTTTTGTGCCTCCAGTGGCACTGTGGGATCTCAACGTAGTGCTGGGATTCCTCAAATCACATTGGTTTAAACCGCTCAAATCTGTGGATTTGAAATATCTCACATGGAAAGTGACCATGATGTTGGCCCTGGCCTCGGCCAGGCGAGTGTCAGAATTGGCGGCTTTGTCTCACAAAAGCCCATATCTGATTGTCCATTCGGACAGGGCAGAGCTGCGGACTCGTCCCCAGTTTCTCCCTAAGGTGGTGTCAGCGTTTCACCTGAACCAGCTTATTGTGGTACCTGCGGCTACTAGGGACTTGGAGGACTCCAAGTTGCTAGATGTTGTCAGGGCCCTGAAAATATCGGTTTCCAGGACGGCTGGAGTCAGGAAAACTGACTTGCTGTTATCCTGTATGCACCCAACAAACTGGGTGCTCTTGCTTCTAAGCAGACGATTGCTAGTTGGATGTGTAGTACAATTCAGCTTGCACATTCTGTGGCAGGCCTGCCACAGCCAAAATATGTAAATGCCCATTCCACAAGGAAGGTGGGCTCATCCTGGGCGGCTGCCCGAGGGGTCTCGGCATTACAACTCTGCCGAGCAGCTACGTGGTCGGGGGGAGAACACGTTTGTAAAATTCTACAAATTTGATACCCTGGCTAAAGAGGACCTGGAGTTCTCTCATTCGGTGCTGCAGAGTCATCCGCACTCTCCCGCCCGTTTGGGAGCTTTGGTATAATCCCCATGGTCCTGACGGAGTCCCCAGCATCCACTAGGACGTTAGAGAAAATAAGATTTTACTTACCGATAATTCTATTTCTCGTAGTCCGTAGTGGATGCTGGGCGCCCATCCCAAGTGCGGATTGTCTTCAATACTTGTACATAGTTATTGGTACAAAAATCGGGTTATTATTGTTGTGAGCCATCTTTTCAGAGGCTCCGCTGTTATCATGCTGTTAACTGGGTTCAGATCACAGGTTGTACAGTGTGATTGGTGTGGCTGGTATGAGTCTTACCCGGGATTCAAAATCCTTCCTTATTGTGTACGCTCGTCCGGGCACAGTATCCTAACTGAGGCTTGGAGGAGGGTCATAGGGGGAGGAGCCAGTGCACACCACCTGATCCTAAAGCTTTTACTTTTGTGCCCTGTCTCCTGCGGAGCCGCTATTCCCCATGGTCCTGACGGAGTCCCCAGCATCCACTACGGACTACGAGAAATAGATTTATCGGTAAGTAAAATCTTATTTTTCCAAACTGTAAAAAATGTTTTATTTTGTTTTGTTTTGTTTTGTAAATCTCTTTATTAATGAAGTAATATTGTTTCTTTATAAATGCTTTACCAGTGTGCTGTCCTGCTTCTGCTGCTGGTCTGTAACGGAACCTGTGAAACACTTAACTGTGTCCGTTCCACCATTCACCTGCCGAAATGTGCAGCACCGCAGTGTTTATTTTCTCTCCTCTACCCCCGCAGCTACTGGGAGCCGCTCATCTTGCCATGCCACTGTCGAAGAAGAAGGAGGATGAGGTGTCAGTTGGCAGCATGCCCTTGGCAAAGCAGGCATCGAATCAGCCGTCTGAGTATGCCAGCAGCCCTGTCAAAACAAAAACCGTAACAGGTATGCTCTCTTCCATAGCTGAGAAAATACATATCAGGAGCTTTTAGTGGGTCAGCTGTGCAAACAGACTCCGCCACCTTTGGGCTGTTCACAAATAGCCCCAGTGTTAGAGATTTCATGTTTTTATAATTAAAAGCCGTCCATTTTTATTATTTTTACAGCTCATGTTATGTTGGGATTTTTTTTTTCTATTTCTACATAGCCTACAAACGCCACTTCTTTTTTTTTTCTTCCCCTAAATGTGTTGTAAAGTAACTTCTATCCTCTGACTCAATGAGGTGCCCTAATTGTTTATTATAATGGTGTTTAACATTGCGTAAATTAGCGGTGTGGCCATATTTATAGTCAGAAAAATCTCCATAGTCCGAGTGAGACAGTCAGACATTTTTTTTCCTCACTCAGGGGGAGATGTATCAACCCTCCTGAAGAGGACAAGTGGAGATGTGGAAAATACTGTAGTAACCAATCAGCTTATAGCTATCATTTGTCAAGTACTTTATATGAAATGAGAGCAGGAAGCTGACTAGTTGGGGATCCGGACTATAGATCTACAATGTCAACATGGACAAAAGGTCGACACTGGAAAAGGTCAACATGGACAAAATGTTGACATGTTCAAATGTTTGACACAAATTTTTGGTTTTTTTTTTCCATCCTTCAATAGTTAGGCCAAGAGGGGAAGTGCTTCTACAAATGGTGGTTCCAGATGGAAAAAGTATCCACACTAACCCCAAAAATGCAAAAAAAGTGTGTCGACCATTGTCATGACGACCTTTTAACCCTGTCTGCCTTTTGTCCATGTTGACCTTTTCCAGTGTCAGTCTTCCATAGGTCGACTTTTTTTCCATGTCGAGCTTATGCATATCGACCATATGGGGTCAACCTAATGACTGTCGACCTAGACATTGTAGATCTTCTATACCCCACCCAACTAGTTGCTATGGAAAACTTCAGCTGTCTTCTTAAGAAGGTTTGATAAGTCTTTCCCTGAGCCATGGTTATATATTCAAATAGTAGGTTTTCCCAGATAGCATTATACCATAATTACTGAATGGAAGTTGTGACGGCGCTGTAAGACCTAGAAGTAAAGGTGTTTGCACTCAGTGATTCTTTTCTGCAGTATAGTTTTGATTATTTTGCTTGCACTTGATTTGCGGATTACTACTTGCATCTGTGGGCTTTATAATGGGATTTGTGGCAATGTACAGTGGGAACAGTAATTTGTGGCACTAGTGCCCCTGTATCTCCCAGAGGGAACATTGACAAAAACAAGAATCAAACTTTACTCTTGTGTTTTTCTTTATTTGTCCTTATTGTACACTGGGGATGCAGTTATGTTGCCGGCAACCAATGCCGGAATCCCGACCGCTGACAATGCCGCCAGCTGGAATCCCGACTAACGGTCTATTCCCACTCGTGGGTGTCCATGACACCCATAGAGTGGGAATAGAACCTGTGGTGAGCAAGCCACCGAGCCTGTAGCGCAGCGAGCCCGCAAGGGCACACACTGCGCTCACCATGCGGCCAGGATGCCGTTATCGGTATACTGAAAGTTGGCATCCCGGCTGACGGTATATCATACCGATCCCATACACTTGTTATTCCTGCAATAAACAGCATGTGTATTTTGAACATGAGTACTCTAAATATCAAGATGCCTTTTGAAAGTTAAGAAACTCCCAAAACCGGTTCATGAAGGTAGCTTAAAGTGTGGACACGCAGTAAAGGGCTCAGCCAATGGCCATGAGAGAAGCAGAAGTGTACAACAGACAGCGTGCCCTTACAGGGGGCGTGCCCTGCAAGCTGCAGTTGGAGCGTTTCCACATCCTGTCACTGACACTATAATTTTCTGCAGGATAAATACTCACATGATAAGTACTTCCTGACCGAACTCTATTTAGAATCCATGATGAGTACAAATAAATACTTCATTAGACCAGCTGATCTAAAATATTTATTTTGCGCCAAAAATATTCTTCTATAAACATCAGCTGATCACAAATGAGAACGAGCAATTAGACTCAGTGGGATCCTCCAAGATGTATTAAAATAGTAACATTCTGTAATCTCAGGAGAATATGGAAATGTTTTCCCAAATGTGATGGCTTTCATAATTGTTCACAAATATAGGGGTCATTTTCATTTTCACATTAGCGGGACGAGTAAAAGTAATTAAGAAGAATTATGTTGTAATGTGATTTTAAAACAAATCTGCTGACCCTGCCCATGGGCACATTGCTCCGATCTGTTGTTTAAGCATCGCACCAAAGGAACAAATTACAGTGCAGGCTTGGGATTCTATTCATGAAGCAGTGAAAAGAGTAGAGAAGTGAGCCAGTGGAGAAGTTTCCCATGGGTACCAGTCACCATTTTATAGAATGCACTTGATAAATGTTACTTCACTGCTGTTTGGTTGCCATAGGCAACTTCTTCACTGGCTCACTTCTCTCTTTCCACTGCTTCATGAACAGACCCATTGATCTCGTGTACTTCTGTGTCTAATGAACGCCACCACACTTAAGGGCCCTACACACTGGCTGACATGACTGCACGATATGAACGATCTCGTTCATTAATGAACGAGATAACGTTCATATCGTGCAGTGTGGAGGCTCCAGCGATGAACGATGCACGGCCCCGCGCTCGTTCATCGCTGGTGCCCCGTCGGCTGTACATGCAGGCCAATATGGACGATCTCGTCCATATTTGCCTGCACTGCTGTGGAGCCGGGTGACGGGGGGAGTGAAGAAACTTCCCCCCCCCCCCCCGCCGCCGGGTCGCCTGTCGGCTGTATCCGCCGTCGGGCAGCTCGGCGGCGGATCGGCCAGTGTGTAGTGCCTATTACTGTTATGAGATCGTATCTCCTATAACTATAGGGTTTTGATATGGTGTGGTTAACATCAAACACATTACAGTGATTAGTTACATAACGAGCCATAATCATGCCATGTGCGGTGAGCTTATGAGACCTCTACATATTGTATAAAAGTTGACATTCCCTTTATACTGAGCAGCTTTGACTGCATATATCTTATTAAACGTGTATTCAATGAATGCGTTAATGTTGTCAACACCACTTGCAGACCTGTAGCTCATTGTTCTGCCGTTATTACAAAGAGCTGATTACTAGCTAACAAAGCAAAAATAGGAAATAAGCAGTAACTTGTATTCAAAAAATAAAAAATAAATACAGTTCAAATTCCCGTATTTTTAATTATTGTCTTGATCTATATCCTGTTTTTTTTGTAAGGAGCCTGATTCCCAAATGTATAAGAGTAAGCTTAAAAATGTGGCCAAGGCAGTTTTTTCCTTCCATGCTCCTTTAGTTCTTCCCCAGGGAAAATATTAAAAACTGTTGCAGAGGAACTGGTACTGGGAACATAAACAGGTCATTAAAGGTTATTCAAAATAATGTACAGTGTATATATATATATATATATATATATATATATAATCTATATTCCAAAGGTCGGCACTCACAAAATACCAAGCGAATAGCTTGCCACAGTGCTTCATCAGAGAAAAACATGCAGGTATACGCGGCGGATGGCACTCATTGGACATTTATAAGAGAGGCAATTGCATATTCCTTTCATAAATGTCCAATGAGTGCCATCCACCTGGATATATATAACCAATTCAGTCGGCACTCTGTTGTTTAAATCCAGCTAGCCTTGGTGCCTAAGTCCTGTGGTATATGCAAATCCAACGGCAGAGAATAAACGGCACTCACAAGGCATGTGTAGAAATGAAGACGCTGGTATATTATAAATCAACGTTTCGGAGCATCAGCTCCTTTGTCAAGATACACCAATATAGTAGTAACAACAGACAAAGATAACACTTACCACATAAATACCCTCACCATTGTACACGCCGTCCTCCATCCACCACCCACACCGCTGCCGGATCCACCTCCAGTGACGCACTTCCGGGTCCGCAATGACGGCTGTTGCCTAGCAACACTCCTGCTTGCGTCCCACACAGAGGGTCATTGCAGTGTCCATTCGGCGCCGGAGCCTATGGGAGACAAGGCAGCATAATAATATGTATATAAGCCCTATATACAAAACTTTAAAACACCAAACATTATGCACGAGGTGCCATTAATATACCTACATAACACAAACTAATGCACCATCTATATAATTCTATCGCAGCACAATACTGTGCATTACATTACATGTATTAAAAAGACTTACATAGACATAAAAGTTACATAATGGAATTCCAGTTAATTTTTCCGTTCAGCCCAGACGGCGTCATAGTATTCAATCTATGTATCCATTTGGCTTCAGTCAATAGCAACACCTTGCCTCGATCGCCACCCCGTAGGGATTCTGGTATATGGTCAATTATAAAATCTATGGCAGGCATTCCCAACCACGGTCCTCAAGGCACACCAACAGTGCAGGTTTTAGTGATATCCAGGCTGCAGCACAGATGGTTAAATCAAAATAACTGAGCTACTAATTAAGTCACTTGTGCTGAAGCCTGGATATCACTAAAACCTGCACTGTTAGTGTGCCTTGAGGACTGTGGTAGGGAATGCCTGATCTATGGGCCTTCTCTTTAAAATGGCGTGCCACTGGCTGATCAATGCATCTGCCAGACAGAGACAAATCAATGTTTGATCGATGCAAGGCCATGCATTTTCTAAACATACGTGTGGTCTGACAAGGACGGCGTGTACAATGGTGGGGGTATTTATGTGGTAAGTGTTATCTTTGTCTGTTGTTACTACTATATTGGTGTATCTTGACAAAGAAGCTGATGCTCCGAAACGTTGATTTATAATATACCAGCGTCTTCATTTCTACACATGCCTTGTGAGTGCCGTTTATTCTCCGCCGTTGGGTTTGTGTGTATATATATACACTGCTCAAAAAAATAAAGGGAACGCTAAAATAACACATCCTAGATCTGAATGAATGAAATATTCTTATTAAATACTTTGTTCTTTACATAGTTGAATGTGCTGACAACAAAATCACACAAAAATTATCAATGGAAATCAAATTTATTAACCCATGGAGGTCTGGATTTGGAGTCACCCTCAAAATTAAAGTGGAAAAACACACTACAGGCTGATAAACTTTGATGTAATGTCCTTAAAACAAGTAAAAATGAGGCTCAGTAGTGTGTGTGGCCTCCACGTTCCTGTATAACCTCCCTACAACCCACACAAGTGGCTCAGGTAGTGTAGCTCATCCAGGATGGCACATCAATGCGAGCTGTGGCAAGAAGGTTTGCTGTGTCTGTCAGCGTAGTGAGAGCATGGAGGCGCTACCAGGAGACAGGCCAGTACATCAGGAGACGTGTAGGAGGCCATAGGAGGGCAACAACCCAGCAGCAGGACCGCTACCTCCGCCTTTGTGCAAGGAGGAACACTGCCAGGGCCCTGCAAAATGACCTCCAGCAAGCCACAAATGTGCATGTGTCTACTAAACCGAGCAGAAACAGACTCCATGAGGGTGGTATGAGGGCCTGACGCCGACAGGTGGGGGTTGTGCAAACAGCCCAACACCGTGTAGGACGTTTGGCATTTGCCAGAGAACACCAAGATTGGCAAATTCGCCACTGGCGCCCTGTGCTCTTCACAGATGAAAGCAGGTTCTCACTGAGCACATGTGACAGAGTCTGGAGACGCCAAGGAGAACGTTCTGCTGCCTGCAACATCCTGCAGAATGACCGGTTTGGCAGTGAGTCAGTAATGGTGTGGGGTGGCATTTCTTTGGGGGGCCGCACAGCCCTCCATGTGCTCGCCAGAGGTAGCCTGATTGTCAGACCCCTTGTGAGACCATATGCTGGTGCGGTTGGCCCTGGGTTCCTCCTAATGCAAGACAATGCTAGACCTCATGTGGCTGGAATGTGTCAGCAGTTCCTGCAAGACGAAGGCATTGATGCTATGGACTGGCCCGCCCGTTCCCCAGACCTGAATCCAATTGAGCACATCTGGGACATCATGTCTCGCTCCATCCACCAACGCCACGTTGCACCACAGACTGTCCAGGAGTTGGTGGATGCTTTAGTCCAGGTCTGGGAGGAGATCCCTCAGGAGACCATCCGCCACCTCATCAGGAGCATGCCCAGGCGTTGTAGGGAGGTGATACAGGCACATGGAGGCCACACACACTACTGAGCCTCATTTTTACTTGTTTTAAGGACATTACATCAAAGTTTATCAGCCTGTAGTGTGTTTTTCCACTTTAATTTTGAGGGTGACTCCAAATCCAGACCTCCATGGGTTAATAAATTTGATTTCCATTGATAATTTTTGTGTGATTTAGTTGTCAGCGCATTCAACTATGTAAAGAACAAAGTATTTAATAAGAATATTTCATTCATTCAGATCTTGGATGTGTTATTTTAGTGTTCCCTTTATTTTTTTGAGCAGTGTATGTATATATATATATATATATATATATATGTTATTTATTTATTTATTATGGAAATGGGGGGGAAAAACACCTTAAAATGACTCAAACTTGTTCCCATTATTTTCTGACTGTACTGTTTCCCTTTAAATACCTTTTATATAGAAGCCTGCACTAAGGGTTCCTCAGTAACTGTTTTTAAGGATTTTATTTATGTTGCCTTCGATAAGCTGTACAGATCTGAAATGACTTCGCTTTATTAAAATGTTTGGGATATTTCCTAAAGAACCTTGTAATAATCCTTCCGTGATCTCTATTGCACAGCGATGGTTCTCCAGCTTCTGCATCCACAGCCTGGCGTTAGGTATTATTGCAGTGTTACTGGTCTATGGAATAAACTAAGATAATTCTGAACTAATCCTGCCGTACAGTTGATGCTGCAACCTCTTGACTTGCAAAATAGTTATGTATCAGTGTTCGCTTTTTAGTATGATTGACATTTTCCTTGTATCGTCATTAAAAGAATAATAATCGAAAGAAAAATCAAGGCTGGCTCAAGTCGGTCTCACATGTCAATCCACTTATCTTGTAAATCTTGAGATTATTTCATCATAACCTATGAATCAGAGGGATTAGTGGAACTGTTATTGCGCATCAAAATTCCGGAAGGAAGGAAAGTTTTGTGCCTCTAAAATTAGCACCATATGCAGCCGTGTTTATCTAGCTTTTAGCATGTGACACCTCGTATTTCATCTGCGATGACATCTGATGCTTAGTGCCAGCCAGCTTACATATATTCCGCTTAACACAAACAACTAATATGTAATTTTTATCTATCTGGGATTTGTAATGATCACTTAATACTATTACAGATTTTATAATGACTGTGCTGTCAAACGAGACTTGGTTATATTTTGATAATGGGTCAGTAGAAATATATATATTCCTGTGTAAATAACGGAAAATCCCTTCACACCATTGTGTAACTTAAACTGCAACATTGAAATTAAAAGGAAAAAAGTGTGGAACAGTCGTCTTCTGCACAAAGGTCAACACGACAAAATGATGTGAAAAATGGCCCCTTACGAAGAAGTAGATATTTGTAAGAGATGTGGTTATACTGTGTTGATGTACAATATATTACCACTACCCGTACCAATACATTATACATCCGGTATTACCTGATTACGAGACCTATTTTTTCCCTGACTTTTCTTACTACATGGAAACTGATAGTTGCCCGTATTTTTTCAGTAGAGCTTTTGTGATGCAATGTGGACAGATTGCCCTCAGGTGATGGGTGTTCTGGGAAGCCTCTAAAAGGGAGCAAAATCAAATTTTCACCGTCCCACTATATCAAGAGCTACTTCAAATTTGGCTCTAACTTTTGGAGTCAAATCCGGTCCTGAACAGCTTGATGTGATCGCAGCGGCTGAGTAAGTCCTGGGCTGTGCAGAGACTGCGCAAAATCAGTTTGTGCAGCTCTGCTACACATGCGTTCGCACACTTGCACAGTGAAAGTACACTCCCCCTGTAGGCGGCGACTATCTGATCGCAGCAGTGCAAAAATCGCTGCCCCTTAGTAGCCAATGGGCTACTGTTTTTCAGAATCTTTCAGAGAGGGAGCCTCCAGATCCCTCTATGTCGCCCACCACAGATGGCCACGCATGTGCAGTACGCCCACAGCCGCCGCACCCGGAAGCTGAGTGATACCGTAATCTATCACTCGTCTTCCAGCTCTACGTTGGGACAGGTTCTAATCAGAGGCCATCTACCAGCAAGAGCTTTTTAATAAAGTCACATGAAAATATTGTAAGTGTATTGTGAGTGAGTTTGTAAATTTGGGTGCAGTATGTTATGCCGGCGCTTGGGATCCCGACCGCCGGCATGCAGGAGCGGGGTGAGCGCAAAAGTGCCCCTTGCGGGCTTGCTGCGCTCACCACGATGCGGGCACGTTGGCGTGCCACGCTATTCTTCCTCCAAGGGTGTCGTGAACATCCCAAGAGGGAGAATAGTTGTCGGCATGCCGGCGTCTGTATGCTGAGCCCCGTGATCCCGAAAGCCGGCATATAAAATGCCTCTCTGTAAATTTGGCTGAGCGGATTCAGGGTGTTTTGCAGAAAGATGGGGCCAAACACATACGTGCTTCAGGTACTTAATTCTGTTGGCATGACCATGCTACAGTATGTGTTCACTTATGGAATTTGAAAATGCTAATGCTTCCATTCTCTCCTTCATTTTACTCCAAAGTTATCAAGTGTTTGTGTTTTCTTTGGATCACTAATTTGGACGGGAGTGTCCTGATTTAACAGTTATTTTTAGTAGCGAGGAGAACGCAGCCGAGGTGTAAGCCTTCACAACAAATGCATGTGTAATGCTGCTGCACCCGGACTCCCTGGGAAACTTGTCAGCCGCTTCCATGCAGCGTCTATTTCACTCACTGTCAGCAACACGCAGAACATAATCTATACCCCACTGCCAGTAATAGGGATAGAAGTTCCACTGGGGGTATCTAGTGATATCCTAAACCGCAACAGCAAAAAGCCGAATGGTCTAATAATGTCACCGGAACTCTTAGATGGAATTACAGTATGGCTTTTTACGAAGCTTTTGGGTGTATTTTATTTACTGTAATACATGGTAACCAAAAATAACACACACCAGTTTTTGCTTCCTCTGGTCTTTTTGCAGCTATAACTGCAGTGATTTGAATGAGATATTGTGAAAGATATTTCAGTGCTGGAACTGCTTTTGAAATCTTAGTAAAGGATCCTTAGTCATTAAAACACCATAGCGTAACCCACTATTTGAACATCTGCATGGAGGATGCTTGGCCGTGCGGCTCTAGGCGCTGGTGTGAGCTGTTGTGTAGCTTCGGGTCTGTCACTAAACACTTGCAGGATAGTGGATTAATCATTTAGGGGCTGGAGTAGTATTGTACGTTATAGCTCCCAGTACTCTGTTGGAGCGAAGGGGAATGATTAAAACCTAACAGTCAGTGCTACTTGTGGTCACAAACTTAACATAAGTGGGTATATGTAATTGCCGGCGAATCGCGGCAGTTTTTCGCCCGTTTTTTAATTCGACACAATTCGACCGTCGAATTCCGGCAAGTGGGTGCCGGAATTCAACATATTCAATAAAAAACGGATTCGACAGTCCCGCTGTCGAAAAACGGACGATTTGACGGATTTTGATTAGACTTGTAAAAATGTAAAAAAAAAACGGGAAAAATGGTAAAAACCCCGAAAAAAAATGGCGTGGGGTCCCCCCTCCTAAGCATAACCAGCCTCGGGCTCTTCGAGCCGATCCTGGTTCTAAAAATCCGGGGGGAAAACTGACATGGGATCCCCCGTATTTTTAAAACCGCAAAAAATACGGGGGACAAAAAGCGTAGGGGTCCCCCGTCTTTTTTACACCAGCATCGGGCTCCACTAGCTGGACAGATAATGCCACAGCCGGGGGTCACTTTTATACAGCACCCTGCGGCCGTGGCATTAAATATCCAACTAGTCACCCCTGGCCGGGGTACCCTGGGGGAGTGGGGACCCCTTCAATCAAGGGGTCCCCCCCCCCCAGCCACCCAAGGGCCAGGGGTGAAGCCCGAGGCTGTCCTCCCCCATCCAAGGGCTGCGGATGGGGGGCTGATAGCCTTGAGTAAAATGATAGAATATTGTTTTTTCCAGTAGTACTACAAGTCCCAGCAAGCCTCCCCCGCAAGCTGGTACTTGGAGAACCACAAGTACCAGCATGCGGGTGGAAAAACGGGCCCACTGGTACCTGTAGTTCTACTGGAAAAAAAATACCCAAATAAAAACAGGAGACACACACCGTGAAAGTAAAAGTTTATTTCATACATGCCGACACACACATACTTACTTATGTTGACCCGCCGATTGCCACGCCCCCCTCGTCACTGAAAAATCCTGTTTTTTTAACATTTTTAAAAAAATCTAATAAAAATCCGTCAAATCGGCAGTTTTTCGACAGCGGGACTGTCGAATCCGTTTTTTATTGAATATGTAGAATTCCGGCACCCACCTGCCGGAATTCAACGGTAGAATTGTGTCGAATTAAAAAACGGGCGAAAAATTGCCGCGATTCGCCGGCAATTGCATATACCCCTTAGCCTGTACAGCCATTACACATTATTAAATAAGCATTACTGTTTGCAGTACAGCTCTCAGATCTGTGCATTACTGAGTGAGACAATTTTTATTGTTCATTAAAATAGTTGGCTTTTACGTGAAACCGTTTTGGTTATCACATCACAGGCTTGCACTCATCGGACCGGATGATCATCGTTTATTCATGCCTGCTGCGTGGTGCTTGACCACTCATTAGATGGAACAAAAGCAGCAGGGGGCACTAACCGGGGTTAAGCAGCCACGCGAAAATGGAACAGTAAACGCTGCCAAGACCTTTATGTGGTAATATACTTGCTTTATTGTCCAGTCAGTTTGAGTTGAATGCTCTGTGCAAGTCTCTGGAAGCTGGATAGATTACACCTGCACTGACTGTTAGCAGTGAGAAATGACTTGTTAACCTTCTGGTTATAAAGTGATTGCAGTGGTCCCGAGAGCTGAGTACAGTATGGAGACTTCTGTCCAGCTCTGTGGGTTTTCCGTCACTCCATTGTCACCTTTACCTGTATTCAAGTAAATGTATTTATTAAGATAGGAGAAGCATCTGGACTTGCTTAAATAAAGTACAAAACATGGAGTAACCACCTGCGGTTATGATTATAATGTTGAGAAAGCTGTTCATGAGAAGACAATAGACTTCTGGAAATATACTTTTAACCACAAGAAAATATGCGTTGGAAACGCTGGATTGTTTAGGTTGTGAGAAATCCTGGCATGACCGTAATAAAGGCTGCAGCTCTCTAGTCTCAGGCTTTTTCAATCAAAATAATGGAACTTTGTAGGCTTTCTTTTTAAATAACTGCAGTGTCTCTATCTTCCTCTGTATACATACATACATATATATATATATATATATATATATATATATATAAAATAGTGTTTGTCCACGGCTTGTGTGGATGTCTGTTGTTGCTCATCAGAACCAATTTTACACAGTTGTGACATCTAATATTGTGCTATATATTTTATATTGTACACATTGGGGGTCATTCCGAGTTGTTCGCTCGTTATTTTTTTCTCGCAACGGAGCGATTAGTCGCTAATGCGCATGCGCAATGTCCGCAGTGCGACTGCGCCAAGTAAATTTGCTATGCAGTTAGGAATTTTACTCACGGCATTATAAGGTTTTTTCTTCGTTCTGGTGATCGTAATGTGATTGACAGGAAGTGGGTGTTTCTGGGCAGAAACTGGACGTTTTATGGGTGTGTGTGAAAAAACGCTACCGTTTCTGGGAAAAACGCGGGAGTGGCTGGAGAAACGGGGGAGTGTCTGGGCGAACGCTGGGTGTGTTTGTCACGTCAAACCAGGAACGACAAGCACTGAACTGATCGCACTGGAAGAGTAAGTCTCGAGCTACTCAGAAACTGCACAGAGAAGTCTTTTCGCAATATTGCGAATCTTTCGTTCGCAATTTTACTATGCTAAGATTCACTCCCAGTAGGCGGCGGCTTAGCGTGTGCAAAGCTGCTAAAAGCAGCTTGCGAGCGAACAACTCGGAATGACCCCCATTGTTCACAATGTTTCTTTGTAAACAATATTTCGTTTTTCCTTCAGGGATTAACACAAAAAGATGCTTTGAGCTACTAACTCGTGAGCAAGCCACGGAAAGCTGTCCATGAGAGAAGCAGCTGGTCCTGAGATATATCCCTGCAGCCCTGAGCGTTTGCCCCTGCGACGTTTTGATCGTCATAGCAAAGCAGACGCTTACAGGAACTGCAGGGGCTTGTATTGAAAAGAAAAATTGATGAAGATAAGGGGTATACGTGGTATAAACACAGTCTCACCTGCGCCACTTCCTGTTAGAATCTCTGCCTCAGTTACTGTACTGTAGGTTCCTCTGCAGAGCAGTCACTTTAAGTCGGGTTCCTTTGCATAACTTGGGCATTGTCAAGTTCTGCAGATGCATGATCGGAACACAAACTTTCAGTGTGCCGAGTGTCAAGCGTGTGGTTTTTCCTTTGTTGCTCCTCTATCCTTGTGTCACATCGAATTCAATTTTTTTTTTGTCTCCACAGTTCATAAACAGTCCCTTGAAGTAGAGTTCTTAAAAAAAAATTGCTCTTTGCAGACACAGTTTTATTATATTTATTATATGTATTATTATTATTATTGTGTGTTCCTTTGAAAAAAGACCAGGCTGTTCTGCCGGGTTCACTACGGCTGGCCGGCGGTCGGGCTCCCGGCGACCAGCATACCGGCGCCGGGAGCCCGACCGCCGGCTTACCGACAGTGTGGCGAGGGCAAATGAGCCCCTTGCGGGCTCGCTGCGCTCGCCACGTTACGGGCACGGTGGCGCGCTACACTATTTTATTCTCCCTCTATGGGGGTCGTGGACCCCCACGAGGGAAAATAAGTGTCGTATGCCGGCTGTCGGGCTCCCGGCGCCGGTATACTGAGCGCCGGGAGCCCGACCGCCGGTATACAGAAGACCACCCGTTCTGCCCACAGATTGGCCATACCCTATGTGGCAATTTGTGCATTGGGCAGTGACCACACACGGCCTAAACTGAGCATAGGGTTTGGTTCACACTTGTACACTAGCCCGATGGTTAGCCTACTAGTCGGATTGTGTGAACACTGCGCATGTGCGGGACGGGTCCTGCGTCCTTGCACGCAGTGCCCTCTAAGCCCTAGCCTGTTTGACAGGATAAGTGCGTTTGGGGGCAAGGAAGGGGCAGTTACTAGGTCTGTTCCTTAAAATGAAGGCGTGTCACCTCCGTTTTGAGGGAGAGCCGAAGTCCGTGTCTGCATCTTGAGACGCAGATTTATTGACCTCTGCTGCGGATCTGAGACGAAAATCTCCTGACCGATGGTTTTGTAGAGTGATCCAATGGTTCATCTTGAGATGCACCTGCGGATCACGGAAGCTGGCAGAAGGTGTCAATTTACACCAAACACCACCTGCTGCATTGACATGTTAGCTGTATGGTAATGCACAGCCGCTTCCCTGCGGTTATGTAATATCATACAACTCTGAATCAGGACCATATACATTATCATTATATCACTAGCTGCCTGCATTAAGTGCCGGACCCATTTGACAACCTTTGGGTTGTGGAAGGAATCCAGAGCCCTTGAAGGAAACTTACACACACAAATAAAAAGTGAGTTGTACATTTTTCTGTGGAATTGTTAGTGATCTCTAGTACTATGTGTGTGAGACCCCTAGAGCCGGTGAGAGGGTCGTCTGCCAATAACAGCCGTACCTGTTTCCATAGAGCTGTGTCAGCTCACCGGTACTTGAGATGCTGCTGGACTTAACCTCTAGCAGTAGGGGCTCACACAATAGCCTGGAGACCACAAGGTAATAACCTGTGGTGTAGCATCAGGATGACTTGGCAAGGCTGGGGTTAACAGCAAACAGACTTAGGCTAGGTAATGCAGACTATGCTGATGTGACTAAAGACAGCGGTACTTGATGATAACTGGATACACAGCAAAGCCGGAGTTAATTGCAGGCAGACTTAGCAGGATATGCTGATTGAAGACTGCTGAACTAGAAATGTGCAGGAAGACAACAGTGACTAGAGTTATAAGGAGTTTAGTTGCAGGTGAACACAGCCAAGCGATTGTTAACTGCTGGGAAACAAACAGGTGCTCGATGTGTACTGATTGAAAGCAAAGTACTGGCAGCATGAACCTAGTTTCAGAGACTAGCTGAATGAATTATGTGACTATGCTGCAGTCTGCAGTAACAGACAGGATGCAAACTCAGTGGCTAAATTGTGACTGGAATACAGGTTCACATGTTCCTGAGATACTGTAGTTTGCTGTAGACTTGTGACTACAGGCACGGCAGGAGTGGTTGTACTCAGGACCAGAGCTGGCAGCATATAATCACAGAGACTTGGTAGAAGCCTGGACTTGGATCTGGACCAGACACAAGAGTAACCAAAGGGCCACGGCAAGACAATGAAACGGAGCAGGTATGGACACAGGATGGCAGGTACAGGGCAGGATGCAACATGGCACAGGTGCAGGACTGGCAGAGACAGCACACAGAGGACTGAAACAGGATACAGGAGTGCAGGTACACAAAGGCAAGGATCCAGGATTCAAGAACAGACAGACAGACTGGGAACTGTACAGGGTACAGTGACCGTATGAAAGGCTTCGCTAGGTGTAGGAACTAGGGAATATCATCTGCAACAAGTATTGGCCAGAGTCCCTAATGAAAGTGAGCCACACCAATCACAAGAGACTTGAGACTGGAGTCAGGTAATAAGGCATTTCAAACAGGTGTGCTGCTGCATGCAGCAGCCAGCACCCTAGTTGCTAGGAGACAGCCTGAATACAAACAGGAATGAGCCGCAGCCGCTACAACTCATGACAGAAATAAAGGTTTCTAAGTGACCCATGGATGGTAATGCATTTGTTCCTCAAATTCGTCAAATATTCTGCTATCCCACAAGTTTATGGAAACACCCATAATCATTGCTGTTAACGATCCCCCACGCAGCCAAATGTTTTTGCATTCTGGTGTTCCCCTTTAATTGTTTTAAAGAGAATGCTGTAAACTAGGTGTGCGAGCTGTGCCAATATCCACGTCCGAAATGTACTAATTATTCCAGTGTCTTTAAGTTTCCCGAAAACCCCCTTCATGTGTAATAAATCCCCAGCTACTGATAGTCACTAACTTTGATTTATGTTCTTTCCATTTTGCTGAAATGCTAAATGACTATTTCAGCAGTTGCCAGTTAATTGCTAACTGAAGCGTGTCATTTGTGGTGGCACATCATTATGTGGTGGCCAAGAACCATTCCTCAGACTATTCCCTTAGTACAAGCTGACTCTGACAAGCATTTGCCTGACATTGACAAACTATGGAAGACGTTCTCTTGTGAATGGGAAAGCTAATGGATATTGCAGCGTGATTAGTATGGTTTGGATGGGTAAACCGTTTAGCATAAGTGCTATTCAAAATGTTTTGCTGTAATAGATTCCACCAATGTGCACTCATACTGTATGTGATTTGGAATTATCTTTTAAAGGTAAATCTAAAATTAGTATGGGCCTGCTCTATTCAAGCGTAAGACTACTTGTTCCACATTTCTTTATATTGCAGAGGATCCACCTTTAGACCTTTTATTATTAAGCTTGATTGGAAAGGTAGGAAAAATGTAATCAATGACCAGCGCTGATAAATATATTCCTAAATATTAGGCTGGCAACACATTGTCCAATCTGGGCACGTTAGGCTTTATAATGAAAATTAATTGTCCAATGAGATCTGCGTGCGTCACCAGCTGTATAAATTGTATTGGACAAAACTGACTTGATGTAATAGTTTGTCAACCGTTTATAATATAAGGAGGACGGTCCCCCTAACACTGTCCTTGCCTCCAGTTCTCCTGGTTCCTTCTAGCAAATATGTGTACTCACCCTTCATTTTACACTTGTTTTGATCAGGTGAGAAAGTAAGTGTGCGAACAGCGTTGGACATCCAGAAATAAATTTATTTCTTTAATGGAGGTTGAGCGTGATTGAGGATAGGATTAAGGAGCACTGCGTTGGTTGCGAAAGGGGCGTAGAAAGCTGCCATGGGGGCTGAATAAATTATTTACAGGGATGAGCTTCACTTTGGCTATAAAAGAGTTTAGTTTTTGTAAAAGTACACAGTATCGTAACAGTATGAACGCACATGTATTTCGTGGTTAGGTAAAAGGAAAATGTGTGTGCTTTTGTAGATTTATCCATTATATCACTGTTGTGTCTGGTTATTCATCCTTATTAATGACTAGATCAGGAACCACAATGTTGACGTAGCTGCAGAAGAAAACCCACATAATTCCACATACATTTATATATGTGATGGGTTTATTTGTGCATATGTTACTGTACGTTGCGTGAAATATAAAAATGTTCCTCAAGTTACTGGATCTGAGTTTTTTGGGGGTCACATGTAGGTTCCACTCACAAGTTTCCCACAATGCTACAGTATGTGTAAAACATTCGAAAAGGTTGAATAGCAAGGTTTCCATTCTACAGGCCGCTTACATGTAAGAGTAGACACAGGCTGGAGAGTCGGTCTGTGCTAGAATAGACGTTTTCAGACTTGCTATGGTACATATAACATTTTTAGAGCCCCTTTTAATAACGAATCTTAATACCAGCATATTTCATTTAGTATCGCAGTGATGAATATGCCGCTGTTAATTAACGTTACTTACCTCGCCGGCGAGGTCAAGTGACGCCCCTTGCTGGCAGCCTATGCTCTGCAGCTGGCAGCAATGGCTTCTGTGTCATGCGCTGGTACATCGGCCAGTTTTACCCGGTGGGGACCTGGCAGTGCTTGGTAGGCTTCGTTAAAGCTGAAAAGGCTGCTGTTAGGTCCCCATTGCCGGCAGTGGGGACCGCAGTGTCAAACAGCGGTAAACTTTGTTTGTTGAATACTGAGAAGAAGACACAACCCCTTTAGTGACTGCTAAAGTGGTTATGTCTTGTACTTAAAAGGGGCCCTTAGTGTCCTCACTGCATGCAGACGTATTTATAACACCATGGACGCTATACTACTAACTAGTGGCAGATAGTTTTGCCATCGATGACAGAGAGCCAGTGGTTCTCTGCTGGTAGTATGGAAGTGTTGCTTTCAGATCCTAACCATTCACATAACACTCTTCTCTATATGCAGATTTCTTATATTGCCACATACAGTAACATATACCCAGGCCCAAGTGTTAGATTGCATCTCCTGAAAACGTCTGTGCACTCCAGTCTCATTGTACAAACTGGTTTGTAGCCAAATTCAGTGTAACTAGACCAACTAAAGGAGAATAGCACTTGTATGATATTTAATATAAGCTAATTATTCAGTAAAAGGTTGGAGAGTATACACGCTCAGGATATCACCCACTTGATTAGCTCATTTTCTATCATGTCTCCATCTGTTAAGGTAAAACAATTACTTCACAAGTTGTTCCTCCAATTTTGTCCATGTAATAATTACCTTCTACGGACTCACCAGTCCCTGATTTCCAGTGTTGGGTATTTTGTAGTGTCTTGATCTTCTCTTCTGTAAAGGTGAGTACACACTAGATGATATCGTGGACGATGTGCCCTATTCGGACACATGCAGTCTGTATGCACTATGTTGCTGATGATGCATGCTCAAGTGAAGTAATTTGTCCTTAAATGTCCCCTCAACCTACCTCCCTCCAGTCTCAGTGCATGTCCTCGTATTCTAATACTTCTCTTCATTTGAAGAAAGTTTCCCTCCTGGACTTTGTTAAAACCCTCAGTACAGTAAATTTGAAAGTTTATATCATGTCCCCCCTTTCCCTTCTCTGCTCTATACTATACATATTGAGATTTCTTAGTCTTTCTGGGTATGTTTTGTGATGTAGGCCATGCACCATTTTAGTTGCCCTTCTTTGTACAGTCTCTAATGTATCAATATCCTTCTGAAGATATGGTCTCCATAACTGAACACAGTATTCTAGATGAGGCCGTATGAAAGACCTATACAGTGGCATTATTACTTCTTTCTGCTGCTGATTCTTCTCCCAATGCAACCAAGCATCTGACTAGCCTTATTCATTGCTTTGTTACATTGCTTACCTGCCTTTAAGTCACCTGAAATAGTGACTCCTAGATCCCTTTCCTCCTCAGTAGTTTCCAGTATAGTGGCATTAATACTATATTTAGGCTTTGGATTTTTGAGACCCAACTGCATGATTTTGTATTTTTTGGCATTAAACTGTAATTGCCAGACTCTTGACCAATCCTCTAGTCTACCTAGATCCTCAATCATTTGTTTTACCCCACCTGGTGTGTCTACCCAGTTGCATACCTTTGTGTCTTCTGCAAAAAGGCATACTTTCTCTTTAATGCCATTTGCAATGTCACCAAGTTTGCGAGTCGTTTAGTGTGTACCCACCTATAGACATTTTTTTTTCCTGTGTGTTATTACTGCCAAGCTGCACATTACCACTTGTCTTGTTCTATATGCTACAGATGTAGCCACGCTCATCTATGCTGCGATGCGTATGCATGTGCACATGCATTGCGGCATAGTGCGAGTGAGCTGCTCTACGACTGTCTGCAGCGGGCGTTCGCACCATAGACTGTTATGTACAGTCTACATACTAGGACGTATATGTCCATAGCCGTTGAGGGGAAAAAAAACAGATGATCGCAGCAAAAAGAGAGAAAGCAGATGCAATTAAAATGCAGAGGGATCAGTAAAATTCAGGTGTATAACTTTTAGATCGCAGTAGAACATCTACAGTGCAGGGAAGTAGGGTTAGAATGCAGGGGGTCAAGGCTAGAATGCGGGGGAGAAGGGTTAGAATGCGCGGGAGAAGGGTTAGAATGCTGGGGAGACGGATTAGAATGCAGGGGTGAAGGGTTAGAATATTGAGTGGAAGCGTTAGTGCCCCATTTAGCAACAAATTTTAATACCAGCTGCATATTTCCAATATATAGCTGGTATTCAGTATTACTTGCCTCTCCGGCGAGGTCCAGTGGTGTCTTCCACCTCAGCAACGTCCTCCGATCTAACGCTGCAGGCGACGGGCTTCTGTGTCATGCATATGGGTGATGTCCCGTCTGCCGTGTGCATGATTATTTCATCCTGCAGGAACCCAGCAATGCCTGGAATCCTTCGCTGAAGCCATAGTGGCAGCAATGGGTCCCCATTGCCGGCAATGGGCACCATACCGCTCTCACCATCTATAGATGGCGAGGGCGGTACAGTCATTAGGTCGACATGGGAAAATGTCAACATGAGTTTTTTTACATTTGTAGGTGTCATTTTCTTTGTAAAGTGACCGGGAGCCCCAATTAGTGCACCGTATCCCCTCCCATGGCTCGTTTCACTCACCATGCTTCGGACAAAGGTGCCTCACTCCGCTACTGCTGCGCTCAGCACAGGTTCCTATTCCCAATTGTAGTCCACGTGAATCATAAAGTATGAAAAAGTTTAAAAAAAATTAATAAAAAAAAAAAAAAAAACTCATGTCGATCATCTCCATGTTGACCATGTCGACCTAAAGACCGGATCGCGGTTAGTATGCAGATGTGCAGCTGTTAGAAAGCAAAAGAAAATCGACATTATGCAGGGGAGACGAGTTAGAATGCAGTGAAGAAGAGTGATGGGTACACACTATAAGATGCGGAACGGAGCGATATATCGTACATATTGTGTGTGCTCTCCTGCTCCATGGCTCCCTGCCATTGTTCATTGCATCAACCCATTGGAATTGCTGCACGTCCATTGGGACGATTCCATGGCAAGGTTGTCACATGCAGCATGTAACGATACACCGCACCACCATACAGCAGATCGTTTGGTGTGTACTGCTGTGCAATGTATCTTTTTGGCGCATCGCTGGGTCGCATCGGCGCATGTACCTGACTTTAGAATGCAAATGGATCAGTTAGAAATCCAGGTGTCCAACTGTAAAGGAACATCTATAATGCAGAAAGAAGAGTTGGAATGCAGGGGACAAGGATTCAAATGCAAGTGGAGCAGTTACGATGCAGGTGTACAATGCGGGGAGGAGGGTGTTACATGTTACTTGTAGAACAGAAGGCAGTTAGGTTGCAAAGTACGCGTGCAGTTAAAAGTTACGTCTATTTCCTTTGCAGTCACATGGCAACTATCTGAATGTAGTTGCCTTACGCCCAAGTGTTACTAAATAATTAACCTCCAACTTGCAGATACTGTTAAAATATCCCCATGTGATTACAATGTAGTACACATTGTTTACTCATTTTACGAAAGCTGGGTACACACTGGCACGACGGGGATTTGTTCCGAGATAGGAACGAATCCCTGTCAGCCCAAATTGCCCCTAAACATTGGGGTGACTTTAATGCAGGACGTAACGACCATGTTCAGTCCTTCATTAACATAACACAGGACGCTAGCGACGGACGCCTGGTTTATTGTGCAGCACAACGGCGTTGTGGAACGACAACGCTCTAGTGTGTACCACTGATAAAACTCTGCTTTGTAAATGTCTTGTGTTCATTCAGCCATCCACAATTACAGCGCACCATGTGACTGATAGAGTGGAGTTTAAATAATGCAAGTAGTGCATGCTATACCTACAACCGAGGAGTGATGTAATACATATCATAATGCTACTATTAACATGATCTATATAGTAATAAAATCTGAGCAAATGATCTAACAGGATGATGTGGATAAACTTAGATGACAACCAAAAGTTTATTACACAATTCCAGAAAGCATGGAGCTTTAATCGCCCGGAAAAAAAAAAGAAAAAAAAATCTCTCCCATCTGCCCACATTTTATATTTTCACTCTATTTTCATTTATAGGGAAAGATTACTCATGTTTAACGATGAGATCTGCTGTAGCCGTTTTCTGTAATTTCCAGCTGTAACACGTAATTTATTACTGTGCTGATATTAATAAAAACAGAAGCAAGAGCAACACACCTGCCTCAAACTATACCTACAGGACTAGCTGTTGGGATAAATTGTAATAATAATAAAAAACCAAGGCGCTTTTTTCTCTCTCTAGAAATACATCAGCCACTGTTTGTGTATGCGTTTCCGTGGTGATACGGGCTGCTGCTGCAGCGATAGGGCAATCTGTATGCACAAGGCATTGCTGAGTAACGGTTACATCATTTTTTTTCCAGCTGAAATGGTCCCATCTTTAATTGGCATTTATCCGGGAGGGGGGTGGCTAATAAGAAAATATATAGTCATTTTGTTTTGGATGTATAAATAGTGGTCATTTTGTTGTAATCATGTTTAATTTGTTGGAAAATAGAACTCTATAATATTTACTCATTGAGTTTTCTTTCTTTTTTTTTTTTTGAAGGGTGGGGGTGTATTTTTTCTGTGTAAATTGATGACCTGTCTCATCAAATGTTGCCTTTTCCACAGGCAGATCGTTTAACGTTGACTGTTCACCGTCAGCAATAATAGTTTAAAGTCATAACTGTCAACTTTTACATTCCCTCTCAGATGGGAGATGCAGCAGCCTGCGGGGACGGGGCCTGGCTCTTCTCCTTGTTAGACCCCGCCCCCCTGTAGCATAATGCTGCAAATCAAAGGGGTTTGCGAACAGTCAAAGATCATTTTCAGGTGGGTCAAATGATTCCCATCGTTCACACTCATGGTTCCGTTAAATTATCAGGGGAGCTGGAAATAGGCTACAGTAAGTATTGTTATGGTAGGTATTACCTATCAATTCAATCAGTAGTAGTTCAATAAGAATGTAGAATGAAAAAGGTAGAAAAAGTACAACAGGTTGAAATTATCTGCTCCTAAGTTTAAGGCAGGGATGGGGAACCTTCGGCCCTCCAGCTGTTGTTGAACTACACATACCAGAATGCCTTGCTACAGTTTTGCTATTTGACCATGCTAAAACTGTTGCAGGGCATGCTGGGATGTGTAGTTCAACAACTGCTGGAGGACCGAAGGTTCCCCATCCATGGTTTACGGGGAATGGGTAGCCAAGAGATGCAAAGGACTATTTACTAAGCCTTGGACGAAGATAAAGTGGATGGAGATAAACGTCGCAGCCAATCAGCTCCTAACTGTCATTTTTTTAAAACCCAGCCGGTAACATGGCAGTTAGGAGCTCATTGGCTGATACTTTATCTCCGTCCAAGGCTTAGTAAATAGACCCCATAATCTGGCATTGGAACTGCTGATGAGTCTTGGAGTGGAGAGAGATAAAGTACCAGCCAATCAGCTCCTAACTGCCATGTTACAGGATGCATTTGAAAAATGACAGGAGCCGATTAGCTGGTACTTTATATCTCTCCAAGGCTTAGTACATCTTCCCCTGGGACTTTACGTTACAAGTGTGTTAATGGGAAATCGTATATCAAATAGATAGAACAGAAGGTTTGAGAGTTCCTGGTGTGAGGAGCTTTGGGAATGGGGTTTATTCATACTTCTCTTGGGGGGAACGTAGTTTGGTGAATTCCATCAACGTGACACTGTCACTCACTGCTCAGTGTTGTTATTTGCTGGGGCACGGCCACAATGGTACAATGCATCACTTCTAACATAGTCAAGCCCCAGGTCCACCTTCATTACTGGGAAAGTGAGCGGATGCTGGCCAATTCTCTCAGGACTGCTCAACAGATTGGGCTGTGGGAAGAAAATGAGCCCCCAGAATTAACCCTCATAAATACAGGGCGAATTTACAAATTGAACACAGATAGTTCCTTGGATGGGGCTTGAACTCATAACCTCAGTGCTGTGAGGCAGTTATGCTACCCACCACTACATACTGTAGCTTACAGTATTAAAGAAACCAGTGCTCAATGCACAAGCACAGAGCAATAACTATAAAGTATGCCATACAATATGCCTCACATTGATGCTCCGCCTACTGAGTGGCGGCTGGCGCTGGTTACGCTGCTAAGAGAGGTCACATGATCTGCTGACCGCTACTTCCCTGCCTGCTGACTGCCACACAGATAAGGTCCTTGATGGAATCGAACCCATGACTTTCATACTATGAGGCTTCAATGCTAATGACTGCAGCACTAAGCTGCCTATTTTACATTTTAATTGTCATAGTATGTATGTGTTTTATAGCTATTATTTCACTGTCAATTTAAGATGAGCATATAAGCTCTGTTTAATCAATTCTGATCCTAAACAAATTCCATGTAGCAAAAGGATTTTTTGTTGAAGTACAAGTTGTAAAAAAAACAAAAAAAACACTTGTACATGTCCTGCAAAGATGTTCTGTAATTTGATTTCCATGGCAGCAGCCAGGAATGCGCTGGTTGTGCAAGTGTTGTGTTGTGATACACTACGACACCTCTCCGCAAATTCATCAGGGACTCTGCGATGTTAACGGAGCTCTATTACTCACACGGCAATGAAGTCATTCTGCAGAGTCCAGTCCGAAGCAAGCACTTATAAACCTCCATAATTGTATGGATTCTAATGGTTATTGCAGTTTTATAAGTGGAAATCATATAGAACAACAGCACTTTCACGTAATTAACTTTTTTTGTGTGATGTCATTTGGCAGGCTCACTGTACCTGTCGGTAAGACTAACATCTGTATTAAATGTTCGAAATGGAAACTGTGCAATATCTATATTAAAATCAGTAGAGGTTCTGCAAGTTTTGTGTATTTATAGTTGTAATTCTTAATTTTCCAAGGCGATAACTTTAAAGTTGCTGTGGTAGGAACGGACTTACAGTGCCACCCTGTCTCTTCTCCTGACAGTTTGTCATGCTATCGCTTGTCTTGTGGTTACCTTTTACTGTCAATACCCAGCTGTCACTGACCTCTTCTCCTCCTGCGGCGACTAGACTCCTCCAGAACTGCTTACTACTGGGTGTTTACATAGCACCATACTCACTGTCTACCCCACCTTTGTCACCTTTGTCTATCTGCCGCTCCCCTTGAGAATGTAAGCTCTCACAAGCAGGGCCCTCTTCCCTCATGTGCTTTTCCTTCCCTTTCTTATACTATCATCTACTCCCTACCACGGAAACTAACCCATGGTTTCTGCTGTCTGCTTGTTATTTGAGTCCTATGACCGCTTATGCAGACATTTTTATGTACCCTGTACTTGTCCTATATTATCTTGTTCTGTAAGTCACTGTTCTCTTGTTCTGCTTATTTGATTATGTGCTTTGTTAGGCACTGCAGAAGCCTTGTGACTCCATATAAATAAAGAATAATAATGATGATAGCTGCTTCAGCAACTCTCTGCTGGTGCCTTTTGGCTGGTTCCGCCTGACTGCTTCCCTTTGGTCTGTACTGCAGGGTAGCTTGCACAGTGGTGATTCAGAATGCTGGATCCAACACTGGGCAGCTGGGAAACGCATTTAGAGTTTAACTCTAATGTTTCTTGCTTAGAAGGACTGCTGCACGCTCCTCTGTAGTAGTCACCAGAAGTAAAAGATGGTACACACTTCACAAGAAACTCTACTGACCTAGTGCATTCCATAGCTCTTTTGTCCACAGTTGCACTTCAAGGTAGGCAGACCAGTTACTCTATCCATGGCGACAGTCACTGAATCTCCATGTGCTCAAGGTTTATCCCCCAACACTAGACTAAATCCAGGCCTGTGTGATGATTCCAAGAGTAACAGAGGACTGAGGTGAATGGTAAGACCAATCAGAAGACATCTAGCAGATTATGGCCTCTGAGTGGTGACCCCGCCCACAGTCGTCTCCCATGTTCTGCTGCTTATGTGAACATAGGATCTTAGACAGCTTGAAGCGTCTTCTTCACCTATCTGCAGCCAGTATTTTTAAGTGCCTTTTACGTCAGTAATTTCACTAGTTCCTATCAGATCAGTTGGCTTCATTCTCTTCAATGCTGGTTTAGTTTCTAAAATGGCTGCCTCCATTATGTGTGGGCAATGAATACGCTTGAATTTTTTTTCTAAGAGGTTCCAATGTATATGTTCTGTGTTCACAGATAAATGCAGTCATTGACCCATGCAGCGATTTTCTGACCGATCTGTCAAATTGCTTGTGACATTGCTGGATTACTGTTCATTAGCAAAGAGAGCGAGAGGAAAGAAGCTGCGATACCATATTGTCATTAGCCCATAAGAGAGGCATGTGAAGCGGCCCAGGAATGTATCCTGCCTACTAGTCTCTCGGCAACAGCTAGTCACTTTTTGATAAATAAAATGGATCAAACGATATTCCCTGAGGTATTAGCCGTGGGTAAGCGCTCCTATAGGCGGGGCGGTAATTGCTCTTATGTGTTAAGATGGGTTGATTATGATAGCCCTTTGATCATGTGTAACATGATTTCATTTGCTTAACCAAACATTCCAGGAGATTGCCGGTCGGCACAGAACCCAACTATGTTTGGAGAAGGAACTAATAATTAGCTCTCTACCCAGTTGGGCGCTGTTAATGTGTTGTACTAAAGTGCTGTATTTAATGGCCTTTACATAATCACTGTGCAAAGTAGCCGAGAGGCAGTGCATGGCCAGACGCCTTTAACTACGGGAAACTATAAATAAAAACCATGGTAAGAATAGTAGTCACGTACTATAGGTATGTTTCATACTGATAATCTGCAAAGAAACTGAAATACACATTTGTGAGAAAAACCTGTGTACGCACTTATTTTGATAAACGAGACCACCCTGAAATGCCAGGTGGTCTGTGTATAAAATACACGTGCCTGAAGACAGTCTTCCTAGTGCTACATTCGTGTCCTATAGATTTTTATTTGTTAGTTAAACCTTTTACTTGAGTTTTCTCTGACGTCCTAGTGGATGCTGGGAACTCCGTAAGGACCATGGGGAATAGACGGCTCCGCAGGAGACTGGGCACATCTAAAGAAAGATTTAGGACTATCTGGTGTGCACTGGCTCCTCCCCCTATGCCCCTCCTCCAAGCCTCAGTTAGATTTCTGTGCCCGGCTGAGCTGGATGCACACTAGGGGCTCTCCTGAGCTCCTAGAAAGAAAGTTTAATTTAGGTTTTTTATTTTACAGTGACACCTGCTGGCAACAGGCTCACTGCACCGAGGGACTAAGGGGAGAAGAAGCGAACCTACCTAAGTGGTGGTAGCTTGGGCTTCTTAGGCTACTGGACACCATTAGCTCCAGAGGGATCGCACACAGGACCCGACCTCGTCGTCCGTTCCCGGAGCCGCGCCGCCGTCCCCCTTACAGAGCCAGAAGCAAGAAGGTCCAGAAAATCGGCGGCTGAAGACTTCTGTCTTCTCCAAGTTAGCGCACAGCACTGCAGCTGTGCGCCATTGCTCCTCATGCACACCACACACTTCGGTCACTGATGGGTGCAGGGCGCTGGGGGGGGGGGGGCGTCCTGAGCAGCAATAAATAACACCTTGGCTGGCAAACTGACACCATATATAGCCCCAGAGGCTATATAGGTGTATATTAACTCCTGCCAAAAATATTAAAATAGCGGGAGAAAGCCCGCCGATAAAGGGGCGGAGCCATCTCCCTCAGCACACTGGCGCCATTTTCCCTCACAGCTTCGCTGGAAGGATCGCTCCCTGGCTCTCCCCTGCAGTCCTGCACTACAGAAAGGGTAAAAAAGAGAGGGGGGGCACAAATTTAGGCGCAGTATAATATATATATGCAGCTATATGGGGAAAACACTCTTTATAGGTGATATCCCTGTGGTATATAGCGCTCTGGTGTGTGCTGGCATACTCTCCCTCTGTCTCCCCAAAGGGCTTTGTGGGGTCCTGTCCTCTGTCAGAGCATTCCCTGTGTGTGTGCTGTGTGTCGGTACCGCTGTGTCGACATGTATGATGAGGAAAATGATGTGGAGGCAGAGCAAATGCCTGTAAATGTGTTGTCACCCCCTGAGGGGTCGACACCTGTGTGGATGGACTTATGGAAGGAATTACGTGACAGTGTCAGCTCCTTACATAAAAGGTTTGACGACATAGGACAGCCGGCTACTCAGCTTGTGACTGTTCCAGCGTCTCAAATGTCATCAGGGGCTTTAAAACGCCCGCTACCTCAGATGACAGACACAGATGTCGACACTGATACCGACTCCAGTGTCGACGACGATGAGACTAGTGTATCCTCCAATAGGTCCACCCGTTACATGATTGAGGCAATGAAAAATGTGTTACACATTTCTGATAGTACCCCAGGTACCACAAAAAAGGGTATTATGTTCGGTGAGAAAAAACTACCAGTAGTTTTTCCTGCATCTGAGGAATTAAATGAGGTGTGTGAGGAAGCCTGGACTTCCCCCGATAAGAAATTGATAATTTCTAAAGGTTATTGGCAGCGTACCCTTTCCCGCCAGAGGATAGGTCACGTTGGGAAACATCCCCTAGGGTAGATAAAGCGCTTACACGTTTATCAAAACAGGTGGCACTACCGTCTCCGGATACGGCCGCCCTAAAGGATCCTGCTGATAGAAGGCAGGAAGCTACCCTAAAAGCTATATATACACACACGGGCATTATATTGCGACCAGCGATTGCATCAGCATGGATGTGCAGTGCTGCTGCTGCGTGGTCAGATTCCCTGTCGGATAATATTGATGCCCTGGATAGGGACAATATTTTGCTGAGGGGTGGAACTGTTGGGGATGGTCTTTCAGAGCTCGTTTCCACAGCTACGGCTGGGAAATCGACATTTTGCCACAGGCTACCCCACAGCAAAAGAAAGCACCGTATTACAGTCCTTTCGGCCCCATAAACACAAGAGGGCTCGAGGCGCATCCTTTCTGCCGAGAGGCAAAGGTAGAGGGAAAAAGCTGCAGCATACAGCCAGTTCCCAAGAGCAAAAGTCCTCCCCCGCGTCCGGTAAGTCCACAGCATGACGCTGGGGCTTCACAGGCGGACCCGGGTAGGTGGGGGCCCGTCTCAGAAATTTCAGCACACAGTGGGCTCTCTCACAGGTGGATCCCTGGATCCTTCAAGTAGTATCTCAGGGGTACTGGCTGGAATTCGAGACGTTTCCCCCCCCCCCCCCCCCCCCCCCCGCCGTTTTCTAAAATCTGCCTTACCAGCAACTCCCTCTGTCAGGGAGGCAGTGTTGGTGGCTATCCAGAAACTGTATTCACAGCAAGTGATTGTCTAGGTACCCCTCCTTCAGCAAGGAAAGGGTTACTATTCCACAATGTTTGTGATACCGAAACCGGACGGTTCGGTGAGGCCCATCTTAAATTTAAAATCCTTGAACACTTATATCAAAAGGTTCAAGTTCAAGATGGAATCGCTCAGGGCGGTTATTGCGAGCCTGGACAAGGGGGATTACATGGTCTCCCTGGACATCAAGGATGCGTACCTACATGTCCCCATTTACACCCCTCACCAGGAGTACCTCAGATTTGTGGTACAGGACTGTCACTATCAGTCCAGACGCTGCCGTTTGGGTTATCCACGGCACCGAGGGTCTTTACCAGGGTAATGGCCGAAATGATGATACTCCTTCGCAAGAAGGGAGTTTTAATTATCCCGTACTTGGATGATCTCCTGATAAAGGCGAGGTCCAAGGAACAGTTGGTAGTGGGGGTAGCACTTTCTCGGGAAGTGCTACAACAGCACGGCTGGATTCTCAATATTCCAAAGTCACAGCTGGTCCCGACGACACGTCTTCTGTTCCTGGGAATGATTCTGGACACAGACCAGAAAAAAGTGTTTCTTCCAGTGGAAAAAGCCGAGGAGTTGTCATCTCTAGTCAGAGACCTCCTAAAACCGGGACAGGTGTCGGTACATCAATGCACACGAGTCCTGGGAAAAAGGGTAGCTTCGTACGAAGCAATTCCATTCGGAAGGTTCCACGCAAGGACTTTCCAGTGGGACCTGTTGGACAAATGGTCCAGGTCCCATCTCCAGATGCAACAGCGGATAACCCTGTCGACAAGGACCCCCTGCACGCGAGTCCTGGGAAAGATGGTGGCTTCATACGAAGCCATTCCCTTCGGCAGGTTCCATGCAAGGATCTTTCAGTGGGATCTGTTGGACAAGTGGTCCGGATCGCATCTTCAGATGCATCGGCTGATCACCCTGTCCCTAAGGGCCAGGGTGTCGCTGCTGTGGTGGCTGCAGAGGGCTCATCTACTAGAGGGCCGCAGATTCGGAATACAGGACTGGGTCCTGGTGACCACGGATGCCAGCCTTCGGGGCTGGGGGGCAGTCACACAGGGAAGAAATTTCCAAGGACTGTGGTCAAATCAGGAGATTTCGCTTCACATAAATATTCTGGAGCTAAGAGCCATTTACAATGCCCTAAGCCAAGCAAGGCCCCTGGTTCAGAACCAGCCGGTACTGATCCAATCAGACAACATCACGGCGGTCGCCCAGGTAAACAGACAGGGCGGCACAAGAAGCAGGAGAGCAATGGCAGAAGCCACAAGGATTCTCCGATGGGCGGAAAATCATGTGTTAGCACTGACAGCAGTGTTCATTCCGGGAGTGGACAACTGGGAAGCAGACTTCCTCAGCAGGCACGACCTCCACCCGGGAGAATGGGGACTTCATCCAGAAGTCTTCCAAATACTGGTAAACAGGTGGGAAAGACTACAGGTGGACATGATGGCGTCCCGCCTCAACAAAAAGCTAAAAAGATATTGCGCCAGGTCAAGGGACCCTCAGGCGATCGCTGTGGACGCTCTAGTAACACCGTGGGTGTACCAGTCGGTTTATGTGTTTCCTCCTCTGCCTCTCATTCCCAAGGTAATACGAAGGCGAGGAGTGAAAACTATACTCGTGGTTCCGGATTGGCCAAGAAGAGCTTGGTACCTGGAACTTCAAGAGATGCTTTCAGAGGACCCTTGGCCTCTGCCGCTCAGACAGGACCTGCTGCAGCAGGGGCCCTGTCTGTTCCAAGACTTACCGCGGCTGCGTTTGACGGCATGGCGGTTGAACACCGGATCCTGAAGGAAAAGGGCATTCCGGAGGAAGTCATCCCTACCCTGATCAAAGCCAGGAAGGATGTCACCGCAAAACATTATCACCGCATTGGCGAAAATATGTTGCTTGGTGTGAGGCCAGGAAGGCCCCAATGGAGGAATTTCAACTGGGTCGATTCCTGCATTTCCTACAAGCAGGGGTGACGTTGGGCCTCAAATTGGGGTCCATTAAGGTCCAGATTTCGGCCCTGTCGATTTTCTTCCAGAAAGAACTAGCTTCCCTGCCTGAAGTTCAGACTTTTGTCAAGGGAGTTCTGCATATTCAGCCTCCTTTTGTGCCCCCAGTGGCACCTTGGGATCTCAATGTGGTTTTGGAGTTCCTGAAATCACATTGGTTTGAACCACTTAAGACTGTGGATGTGAAATATCTCACGTGGAAAGTGGTCATGCTGTTGGCCCTGGCTTCGGCCAGGCGTGTGTCAGAATTGGCGGCTTTGTCCTATAAAAGCCCTTATCTGATTTTCCATATGGATAGGGCAGAATTGAGGACTCGTCCTCAGTTTCTCCCGAAGGTGGTATCAGCGTTTCACTTGAACCAGCCTATTGTGGTGCCTGCGGCTGCTGGGAACTTGGAGGATTCCAAGTTACTGGACGTAGTCAGGGCCCTGAAAATTTATGTTTCCAGGACGGCTGGAGTCAGGAAAACTGACTCGCTGTTTATCCTGTATGCACCCAACAAACTGGGTGCTCCTGCTTCTAAGCAGACTATCGCGCGCTGGATTTGTAGCACTATTCAGCTGGCGCATTCTGCGGTGGGACTACCGCAGCCTAAATCTGTAAAAGCCCATTCCACAAGGAAGGTGGGCTCATCTTGGGCGGCTGCCCGAGGGGTCTCGGCTTTACAACTTGCCGAGCTGCTACTTGGTCAGGGGCAAACACGTTTGCAAAATTCTACAAATTTGATACCCTGGCTGAGGAGGACCTGGAGTTCTCTCATTCGGTGTTGCAGAGTCGTCCGCACTCTCCCGCCCGTTTGGGAGCTTTGGTATAATCCCCATGGTCCTTACGGAGTTCCCAGCATCCACTAGGACGTCAGAGAAAATAAGAATTTACTCACCGGTAATTCTATTTCTCGTAGTCCGTAGTGGATGCTGGGCGCCCGTCCCAAGTGCGGATTGTCTGCAATACTTGTAAATAGTTATTGTTACACAAATTGGGTTATTATTGGGAGCCATCTGTTCAGAGGCTCCTTTTGTTATCATACTGTTAACCGGGGTTCCTATCACGAGTTATACGTGTGATTGGTGTGGCTGGTATGAGTCTTACGCGGGATTCAAAATCCTTCCTTATTGTGTCAGCTCTTCCGGGCACAGTGTCCTAACTGAGGCTTGGAGGAGGGTCATAGGGGGAGGAGCCAGTGCACACCAGATAGTCCTAAATCTTTCTTTAGATGTGCCCAGTCTCCTGCGGAGCCATCTATTCCCCATGGTCCTTACGGAGTTCCCAGCATCCACTACGGACTACGAGAAATAGAATTACCGGTGAGTAAATTCTTATTATATTGTTGTTGTTTGTTTATGGGTAAACTGATATATAATGCTTCCCTTTCTAATGTGAAGGGATGCATTCCAGGTTATATGCAGTTATTGTCTTATGTTCTAAGCCACTAGCATGTTCTCATTGTGAATGATTCTCACTAGCATGTTGTAGGGGTGAAGATGAAGGCATATGGTTTATTTCTGTTTGGTGAGTCCTGATTGGTATAAGACGTCTTACTGGCAGAGCAGGAACACCAATCTCAGGTATCACAAGATCCACCGCCCCAAACGTACACACACCCCTCTCAGCCCTTTTAAAGTTGGTAATGCAGTTTTGGAAGGGCACAAGCAGTTGTTGTTCAGAATAGTTATGCTCTATAGTATAGTATAGATTTTTATTTATATTTACTCAATTTGCAAAACTGAGTGAACGAATTGAGAAGCCCTATATACAAATGCCTAAACAAGGCCATAGACGGTATGCGGTTAGCATACCGATCGTCGGGATCCCGGCAGTCACAATACAGATGCCGGGATCCTGACGTGGGCATACCGCCGCTGGTATACTGGCGAAGTAGGTGATTCCCCCTCTATGGGTGTCCACGACACCCATTGAGGGAGAATAGAACCTGTGGGGAGCGAAGCTCTCCACCGAGCCCGCAAGGGTATACCGGCGAGGTAGGTGCTTCCCATAGAGGGAGAATAGAGCTCTCCACCGAGCCCGCAAGGGTATACCGGCGAGGTAGGTGCTTCCCATAGAGGGAGAATAGAGCTCTCCACCGAGCCCGCAAGGCTATACCGGCGAGGTAAGTGCTTCCCATAGAGGGAGAATAGAGCTCTCCACCGAGCCCGCAAGGGGCTCATTTGCGCTCACCCCCCTACCGGCAGTCCACCGCTCAGGAGGCTGATGTCGGTACACTGACATTTGGCATCCCGTGCGGTAGTAAATCATACCGAGCCCCCACAGACACACACCAAAATACTGTCCACTAATAAATGTCCACTAAAACACTACAAACACCCAGTGCCGCTGACTGGATAAATGTCCAGCTGGTGTACATGAGGCAACTTAGTATTTTGTGTAATCGCACTCCAACAACATGGAATGATACAACCAGTGCTGCAAAATGAATATGCTGTATTAATGTGCTCTTCTGCTGAAACTATGAATGCACTTAGAAGTGAGTGCTTAACATTTACACTGCGAACGGGTGTACAAAGTGTGGAGACACAAAGGGGCTGTATGGTGCTAGAGACCAGACGCCCATAGAGTTGAACAATGAGGAATGCAGTTGTGGATAGGTAATTTAAACTTTTAAGGGACTTACACACTGAGCGATACTAGCTAACGATATGCACTATATAGTCCATATCGTTAGAAAAACTAGTGCATATCGTTCCGTGTGTACAGAACCAACGCTGAATGATGTGCTATCCGGTGGATCATTATCGATGGAAAATATAGACTGTGTATGCACATACATTTTGGCTAGACACTTGCCTAGATAGTCATAGCCAAAATCGCTCCAGGTGTATAGTCAATATCATTGGTTCTGGACTCGAGACGTTCAAGGGAAATCGTTAAGCCAAAATCGTTCATTGCTGGAATCGCACAGTGTATATGTGGCTTTAGGGGATTTCCAATTAACCCCGGTAAAACATCGGGTGTGAAAAACTGATGTTTTTGACTATTTTTCACAGTTTTTTTTAATAGGTTATCCTTATAGATCGCCTGTAAAAAAAAAAAAAAAAATAAAGGAAAAAAAGCCTTTTCTCATGAAAACAGGTGAAACAAAATCCCAAAGAGGCTGCGGCGACTGGCAGTGTCCCATGCCCGCTGCAGCAGACTGGGTCTGCACAGAGGGTGCTGCGACCCGGGAGCCGGCACTCTGTGCCGAGACCCCCAGCGGGGATGTCGGAGCAGCGCCGCAGCCCCCTCTTCCCCTGACACCGGCGGTGGTCATGTGACCAGGGAGACGGAGGTCAGCACTGCACTGGGAACTGTCAGGAGCCGGCATCCAGTGCAGCATCACAAGCCCCGATAAGCCGCCGCTCGTGCCAGCTTATCGGGGCTAACAGGTTGCATCCTAGGAACGGCTGCAGTAGCGCTGAAAGCTGCATTCTTCCATTGCTGTAGACTGGTGAGGACCTTTAGCACCTATTACCTAATGGTAATGTCACCTCAGTGCTGACAGTGTCCCAAAGTGGACAACCGTTTCAATATCATCTTTGCATAAAATGACATCAGATCAAAAAGGTTTCGTTTTTTTTATTCAAAGCCCAAATATCTAAACCACTCTAGGCAGCCTAAACATGGTTCTTGTATTGTTATTTCTTCCCCAGATTTGGGTTAGGGTTAAGGGTCTGAGGCTAGCTGCACAGTAATTGTAACTGCCATTATAGGAATGCTGGAGATGTGCTGGCGGCCTGGCACGGGTAGATAAGATGTTGCTGTAGGTAGCTGCTTAAATCTACAGTATAATTGTATCTGGTTCTGCATTGCCTTCCAGAATCACGGCCCCTATCCGTCCCCGCCAAGGTGCTGCAGACCTCTAGGGAGGGCTCCAAGACTCCGGAGGAGAGGATGAAGGAGTTTATCGCAGTGGTGTGGAACGCAGTTAAGCGCCTCACTCTTCAGGTAATGATAAAGCTATGATAAACTTTGTTACAAAATAAATAAATGTATACCGTAGTATTTTGCTGCTGTGAAATGTACTGTCAGGGAATGTATAATGTATCACTATATCCATGTAGCTAATGTTGCTTGTTGTATTGTCCCTTCCATATTGGATGCTTAGTATTATAATGTTAGGAGTAGGGGCTGGTTGGCAACTATTAGCCTAGGGGGCAGACTCAAGCAAGTGGCCCAGCTTTTCACAGGGAATGCAATGCAAAAATGGGCATGACAGTAATGTTGGAGGTGTGGTTTGTGTAATGTGGGTGTGGTTTAAATAGCTAATGAAATAAGGGGCAGTTACCTGTATACTGTATATACACTCAATTAGCTGCGAGTTTGCGCCTGTGCTCCTCTATATGTGTCTCTAGCTGAGCAGCGGCCAGGGGGAGCTGGGGCAACCTCTGCCTGTCTCCGCAGTCAGGTGGCCCTGGAACACTTAAATTACACTGTCCCTAGGGACAAATGGCACCCTGCCCCCCTGCCCAGCCCAGCCCCTGGCTGGGAGCCCAAGGAATGACGTGTATGTGACCCACGAGTGATTGTGGCTAGTATGAATACATCTGTACTGTTTGCAGTCGTTATTCTTGTCATGTTTAAATTAGATACTAAACGCTGGAAAAGGATTTTCCTCTTACCTGATTGATCTTACAGTGCAACAAATTGCACTCCATTTTTATCTCTGTTTTGTAAATGATGTGGTAATAACTATACATATAGAAGTTCATGGCAGGAGTGCTAATAATGACCCTGGAATCTTAGCTTAGTCTGAGGAAGTGATTTTCAACCTTTTCTAACTCACGGCACACCGAACTGTTTTTTTAAATTGCCAAGGCACACCATCAGTTCCCCACAGAAAAAAATAAGAAACACACATTGGCCCTCATAGTAAAAAAAAATCCATACATACATTGGCCTACACAGAAAAAGACAATCACATTGCTCCCCACATAAATCATATTGCTCCCCACATGAATTATTCACATTGTTCCCCCCATAAATCATTATTCTCCCCACATGAATCCTACTGTTCCCCACAGGAGAAAAAAAAAATAACAACAAATATTAGCCCCTACCGGTCAGCTGTCCTCCTCCCTGTCCCTCAGTGGTGGGGGTTGTTCATAGTGGAGTGCTGTGAATACTGAGCAGCCGGCGGTCGGGCAGGTGTGGATGTGGGTGGACAAGGAAATCTGTTATGCAGGCGGGAACTGGAAGATGTGTATGCAGGCGGGTGAGCTGGCTGGGTGGTGAGACGCGGCGGTGTGACCTATGATATCACACCGCCGCGTCTTCAAGGCATACGTCACGGCCGGAGCTGATCCTCTAAGATGAGCCCGGGCCAACAGTTCACTCTGAAGGTGCAGGAAGCTGCTCTGGCTCCGCGGCACACCTTGCAACTGGTCGCAGCACACTAGCGTACCACGGCACACTGGTTGAAAAAGCCTGGTCTGAGGGATTTGCGTGTTCCAGTTGTCGTAGTATTGTTTGTTGTGTGTTTCAAGTCCAGTTTTATTCATTTTCTTTCCACATTCTAAAATACAATGACCTATTTAAAGTAAAATTATGCATTGTTTTATGGATTCATACAGTAATACCTACAAGGATAACGCAGACATTAGTTTATTACAGCCTGCAGCGGTCTGCATCTGAGAGATATGGGATGAAAACCTTGATTTAAAGACTAGTATGTAACAAGTGAGGAGAGAATGCAGCTATCATATATTTATATAGTGCCATCATTTTACGCGGTGCTGTACTCAGACTATTCCCGCTCTATTGGAGCTTTTATAATCTAGATCCCCTCGCATATAAGCGCACCCCCACATACACACTAGGCTTAATTTATGTTAAATACAATTATCCAACCAGTATGTTGCAGGAGTTTGGGAGGAAACCTGAGCACACAGAGAAAACCCACACAAAGAGAAGTAAAACATACAACATTTGTAGAACGCCTACATTTTCCCAGTTGTGTTGTGTGAGGGAGGGTGTTCCGCAGAGTGGGTGCAGTCTGAACATTTCCTGTAACCAGTGATGGGAGCAGGTCCCGTAATAAGTGTTGCTGGGTGACGCAGATCTTGCTCACAGGGGTTAAGGCCTTGTATATTAGTAGAAGTATTTCATATTGAATTCAGGAAAACACAGACAACCAAAGTAGAGAGTGGCAGGGTGGAGCAGCAGTAGAACAGCGTTTGCCAAAGAAAATCAGTTTAGTGCCTGTTTTTAAATACGAGGGTGGTTCAATAAGTAAGGTAACAAGACCCATCACATGTCTAATGGTCTCTATTTCATCTTAATTTTGCGCCAGGCCATAGCAGATGGACCACTGTTTTCCCTTACACCCATTAGACTGTGCCGTATGTTACTGCGGCGCCCTGCATAGGCGGTCACCATTCGCCCCTCAGCCACAGGCAGATATGCGGAGGACACAATCCGTGTGGTTGCATCGCCCCCCTCCCCCCCTTCCTGCAGGCTGAGGAGGACTGCTGTAGCTCAGCGGCAAGAGCCTCCCCAGAACCCCATCAGCCTAGTACACAGCAACATGTGCTGGCTGCTGACCGGTAACAGGCGAACACGGGCCCCTCCAGCAAGCCCGGGCCTAGGTAATTACTACAGCCCCCCTTCCCACCTCAGCTCAAAGCTTGTGGCCGGCTTCTCCACTTTTTGCACTGCTTGACAGTAAAATTATAAAGTGATATATTATGTATGGTATCATTATAATTGGTTTATTACCGTAAACTGATGATGTTATTGTTATATGTAACACTTTCATAAATATCATTACTTTACAATTTGTGCCCCCCCCCCCCCCAATCTCCTTCCTTCTCTTTATCGATTTTGTGCATATGTTACAGTCTATACCTGATATTCTAGAATCCAGACCACATGGTACAATTTATCATCTGTCCTTTCATGTATGTTATACCTTGTAAGGTCTCTTATGTGTGATACAGTAGTCCTATGTTTATTTTCTGGATTTTGGTTACTTTTCTGTTTGTATGCCATATACCAGTTATTAATGTTTTCATGGGTATGCATTTATACAGTATATTTACTATATGTTCTCCAAAACTTCAATAGTTGTTTTTTTTGTTTTTTTTTTGTAAACTACTTTTTTAGCATAATAGTATTTACATTTGTCCCACTTAATTTTGTTACTTGAGTATAATCTTCTGTGGCTTTATAAATAAACCCATTATTTGCTGCATGTGTTTTTCTTTTTTTCTTTTCTTTTTTTCACTCTCTAAACACCTGGATATTTTTTATTCAAGTATTTAGACAGGTGAGACTGAACGCCAAGTTGATTTTAAAATTTAAATTATTTCAATTCTAGTTCAGGCAGTAAGAGATAGCGCTTTCTATGGTTAGTATTTGCAAAATAGAATCTTTTTGTTACGATTAAGTTGGCTTTCTTTGATTGAGCCATTTACTGCAAATCTGATGCTAAGCATGTGAATATATTAAATAGCCCATGTTTTTATATAGCTGCATGTCGTTATATATACTGATCTACCTTCATATCGGTTGCTGTTACTGGTACCACAAAACTAATTTTGGTTTGGAATCATCTTATGGCTTCATGATTGGAATTCTTGCTCGGAATCAATGTTAAAATGTAGAAAAAATGTTTTTCTAAGCCACCGTGAAAATGATATAAAGCTCCTATGTTACAGAGAAACATTAAGGGCTCTATTCACAGGAAATATTATGCACCTATTTCTTGCCCACAAGTTAGCAGAACAGATTTCTAAACTGTACTGATATTCACTAGAAACTTGGCTGCGAGCAGGAGACCGTGTTTTCATAGAGAGAAACAGGATGAAACTATAATCATGATATACCGTCTTGTTCATATGATTTAAACAGACTAATCTTTTGTCTTTAATGTGCAGAAACTGCTTTATGGTTGTTACACACATCCGAGGGGCATTTCCTTAACTGGTTTTAATCCCTCGGTCCACAGTGCGGCAAATAGAAATTGACGATTTCTCAATAGGATGGTGCTCATTTGCAGACTGTAAATTCACATCACACCACATCGGTCGCTGTTTGTTTGTTGATTTTATCGTTCTCAAGTAGGATGGAGACTGCACAAAAATATCATCTGAGCCTCCGTTAGCAAGTTATGGTTATAGGGCCTTATACAGGTTTGTTAGCAACCCCAAAAAAGCACACTAATGAGCAAAACCTTGTTGCACTGCAGGTGGGGCAGATGTAACATGTGCAGAGAGAGTTAGATTTGGGTGGGGTGTGTTCAAACGGAAATTTAAATTGCAACGTAAAAATAAAGCGGCGAGTATTTACCATGCACAAATTCAATATAACCCACCCAAATCTAAATCTCTCTGCACATGTTACATCTGCCCCACCTGCAGTGCAACATGTTTTGACCCATTAGTGTGCTTTTTCTGTTTGCTAACAAACCTGAATGACCGCCATAGTCCAGTCTTGCTGACATTAGTAATGGTCCAGCTATGGGGGGGTGTTTTTCCGGGAAATGACAAACAGGTGACTTCTAATATCCTGATAAGTTAATGGATATGGCCAACATCAACATGTCAGTGATGAAGCATAGAATGGGAACACCACGGGATGTTACTTTATGACATAAATCCTTCCTTACTACAGAGGATAATTGGACGTTCTCTACTCAGGATTTTAACCCTATGTTTCTAACAGTCAGAGGTGTCTTCTCCTTCAAAAATAGATGCCACACATACAAAAAAATGCCATGTCTTGGGTTCTGCCACTTTCTGGTGCCAGTGCCGTTCCATGAAGACAGTCATGCCAGCCTGCATCATTTCTGCTCTTAAAAATTATTTTAAATGACCATTCAGTTAGTTAGTCCCCAAAGACAGCTAGAGAGGAAAAAGATAATAAATGTTTGCTCTTTATTACATGGAAAAAAGAGGAGAGGACTATTGTGGATCTTCCCTGAATTCTATCATCTGTTTGTTGTGGTTATTGCTGGCACCCCCATCATTATACAGAGTTTGGGATGGTACTCACCTAACAGATGGACGGCCGCAATGCTCTCAAATCTCTCTCCATCTCAAAACAGGATGTTTTGGCTCATTAAATGTTTAAACACCAAGAAGGGTGAAACCCTCTCCTGAAGCCATAGGCTCTTGTCAAGCAGACCATATGTAATTTATACAAGGCGAAGTTGGAGTCAAATACTGTATAACAAAGCAGAGTTCTTGGCAGCTGGACAGAACTCAACAGTCACGTTTATTTTCTACAGACAGTAGTGTGTGAGCTGACACGATAGAGATGGTGGACATTCTTTATGTAGAGAATTGAATAGATTAGCACGAGTTGGATTTTTGTTTTGATCATTTAACTAGTAAATACCAGTATTCAGCTGAATGGAGTGGTAGCTTCAATGAGAGAAGACTTTTTAGCAATTGATTAAAGACAAATTTGCAAGTTAAATGTTCCATTTCTGCAGCTTAGTCTCTGGAAAGTGGCAGCATTCTGCGGCAGTGTTATACTCACTAAGCTTTCTGAGCCTGTCAAAGACCATTGCTGACGTGGGATCTAATCTACAGACTGCTATTCAGCACGTGTTATCCTACACTGATGGATTCTAACAGCAATGAGTGTGTGTTTTTAGCAGGGTGCTCGACCAACTCAGGTGCCATCATGAAGAGTGAATTTGAGCAATGGGCATGAGATGGGGGACAGAGTGACTTACTGCCTTTCACAGATCTTCATTGCCAGGACCCAAGCTACCTGATTTCTTACTGCCCCACTCAATAACTGGGATCTGTAGATGAAGGACTATTAGCAGTGCTTAGAATCTAACTGAATTAATTTGGGGTCAAGCTTTTAGCTTTGCACCTCCGACCCTATGGAACTCGCTTCCCTGCAGTGTGAGAGGCCTCTACTCTAGAATCCTTCAAACACAGACTGAACACTTACCTGTTTACTCACGCGTTTCACTAATGTCTCTTGTTAATCTTGTTTTGTATTTTGTTTTATAAAGGCAAATGAAAAGCACTTTTGAGTCCTATTAGGAGAAAAGTGCTATATAAATAATAATTAATTGTTGTTATTATTATTATTATTATCATCATCATCATCATAGTGAAGAGAGTAGAAGGGGAATTAAGAAGGGTTGTGACGTGTATTGAACTGGGTTTAATGCCTATTAACTGTGTGTAAAGAGGGTAGGTGTAATGTGTAGGTTATGTTCATTATTAATGGTTACTATATGGAAGCACTTAACATTTTCCTAGATTCCCAAAGATTTGATAAGCTTTACCCTTTAGGAGAGACCCTGTTTCATCTTCCTATAGTCCACTGACCAAAGTAATGGCTTAGAGTTTCCCAGAAGTCTATGTTCTAGGCAGTAAGGGATTATTTGTTTGTGTCAGTGGTGATTCTCAGTAGTCTACATCATCTTTCATGTCTGTTGAGTGGTCATTCCTTATCCAAACACAATTTCTTATTCTGGAATGGTGATGACGTGCTTATTAGCTTTATATGAAGAGGCAAATGACATGCCTCTTTTAGAATTATTATTTTATTTCATAAAAAGGTACAATCAATTCTGCAGATCTAGACGTGGAAATACAGATCAGTATTGAAATCTCAGCGTAGGTAACATTTAAACTGGACACATGGCATGAAGCAAATGTAAACCAGTTAGAACAAATTGACTCTTAAGGGGTCTATTTACCAAGCCTTGGATGGAGATAAAGCAGACGGAAATAAAGTACCAGCCAATCGGCTCCTGTCATTTTTCAAACCCAGCCTGTGACATGGCAGTTAGGAGCTGATTGGCTGGTCATTTAGCTCTGTCCACTTTATCTCTATCCAAGGCTTGGTAAATAAACCCATAAGTCTCCTATCTGTATGCACTGTTATATGGGCTGCCCTCTGAGAGTGCAAATAAAATCAGATCCGACCTTTGCGTCCTTTACAGAGGTTAGTTGGAGTATCCAAAGCCCAATAGGTTACTTTCCTGGGGACTAGAAGTGAATGGAGCAGCGATAGACTAAATACACACAGTCTAGCCGCCATCCCACCTCACCCCTAAGGATTTAAACATGCAGGTACTCTGTACCTATGTGCAGTTGTTTCTGTAATTAACAAAGTATTTAAACCAGAGGTTCTCAAGCGCGGTCCTCAAGGCACCTCCAATGGTCCAGGTTTAGGTATATCCATGGCTCATCACCGATGGTGTAATCAAATTGACTAAGGTGCTAATTAAGTCACCTGTAGCCAAGTATGGATAAACTTAAAACCTGGTCCATTGGGGTGCCTTGAGGACCACATTTGAGAACCTCTGATTGAAACTAAAAAAGTGTACATGTGTTTTATTTCCCTATTCCAGGATCACAACTTGTTTAATAGATATATTTGGTGTCACTGTACTCTGGAGAATTAGCCGATTACATTTTAGGGCACATATATTATGTTTCACTAAATGCTTCATCCATGTGCATAGGAGGACTATGTACAGGAAAATGTGTTTCAGTGCTAACCATTTGTATATTAATTAAATGAATCTACCTTCCTGGAAGCCGTCAAAGCAGCGCAGAAAGAGTGACGTAGTCAGCTTCCCCGAACTTAATCAGGTTGGTAACACTGCATTCTTCATTGGTTCATCATTAGCAATTGATATTTTTCATATGCAGCTCTTGACATAACAGGAATTAAAATAGGAGGTGATTCTATTTCAAGAATTTGCAATAATTCCTTCTCTTTAACACATAAATGTGTCCAATACTGGCCAGAGCACACGTTGCTACCAAAACTGTAACGGGATCCTTGAAACATAGACGGCGTTACCATGGAAAAATGAAGTAACGCTCGCTACAGCTGTGATGCATTAATGAATAGGATATTTTTTTATTTTTTGTTAAAGATCATTTGTGTTTGGTGTGGCTCAGTGAGTCCCAAGCAGATGGTTTCCATGAACAAGATGTGACCCCCAGCTCGAGGACTCCTGGCTTGCACATGACTAAATTCTGTTTTGCGCTGCGCTGTCAGAGTTTTACGTTAATGCACGATGTACTGTTCTAGATTTATTCCGCGCTCCATAAATCACTCCAGACTCCTCTACTGGAAACAACTTTTTCACTTGTCCGTCCTGTGGTTATTTAGACAATTGCTTAAAATAGTTTTTTTGTATATAAATAGTATTCCCGTACGCCTGCTTTTGATGTTTAGAATAGCCGTCCTCTTGTGGAAGGGAACACGTCATGCATTATGCCAGAACAATCCCACGAAGGTGGATAAAAAGAAAAAATGAAAGTGAAAAGTAGATTTCATTTAAACCTGTCAGAACGGGACATTTACAGTTTGGGTGTGTGGGTGGTCTTCCCTAAGCTTTGTTGGACTTAGTTGAAGGTAAACAGCTTCTCGTTTTAATTACTGTAATTTAATCGCAAGGAAGGTGTTAGTGACAAATATGTTTGGATATCGAGCTAATTGGTACCATGTTTTACAATCGCCGCTGTAAACACTGAGAGATCTATTAGGATGGGTCGTTTAATTCAAGATGAAAACAAGAGTTTGAGATATCCAAAGGGAGTGGGCGGATTTACTCAACTTAGATGTAAAAGCTACATGTTTCTTAACAGGTGTGGTGTAGAATTCTAAAGTACACTATTTGTGAACCACTTGTTACACAGGGGTGTAGTATGGGATCTCGGCGGCCAGCATACAGGCGCCGGGATCACGACCGCCAGCATACCGGCAGCTGGGAGAGCGCAAATGAGCCCGTTGCGGGCTTGCTGCGATCGCCACGCTGCGGCCACGCTATTTATTCTCCCTCCAGGGGTGTCGTGGACCTCCAAGAGGGAGAATAATTGTCGGTATACCGGGTGTCGGGATTCCGGCGCCGGTATACTGAGCGCCAGAATCCCAACCGCAGGCATACTGAAGACCACCCGTTACACAGCGCATAAAGTTTTGCACGGCCCTGTACACATGAGGTACTCAGGCAGAATGTCCTTGCCCAAATCCACTTCTAAGTTATTGTAACATTGGCAGCACCCTTAAGCTGGGTCCACACTTGAATGAAGTTAAGCCCCGTACACACGGGGGAGATGTGTGCTGAGCAATCTATCAGTGACTGCTCAGCACACATCTCTCCCCCCGCTCAGCACACAGCGCGATGTGTGCTGAGCGAGGTGAGGGGGGGGGGACTCATTTCACCGCTAGTCAGATTGCTTAGAATTTAAGCACGTATCTCTCCGTGTGTACCCCTTAACAATGCAACAGTGATTCCAATTTCTCTTACAATCATACAATCCCAGAACAAATTCCTAGCATACACACCATGCAGTCCTTGTATCGATGACATGTTATAGTGTTCATTTAGCAACCTGCTTTAATCACAACCCATGTATTTCCTTTTTCCTGCCTGGGGTGTTACTCTCTGCTCTGGTGCTTCTAGTACATTCTGGTGCTGAGATACAGACCAGAGTGTATTAGAAGCACCAGAGCAGAGCGTGACATCCCAAGCAGGAAAGGAACTGCATGGGTTATAACAGGTGCGTAGTGCTAGAATGAACACTACGATATATCGTGTCCAGGGATTGTATCAAATGAATTGTGGCTCATTTACACACTATGCAACATGTAGAACAGTGCTGAACGTCAGAGTCTATCCTAATGAGTGTAGTGATGGATTGTCATGAAAAGGGTGTTCCTTCAAGGAACTTCCTTGCTTGTGAGGTTACTGCTGGATAAGTGCTCACTCCCTCACTCACATGTAATTTGTGTCAGTTCTTAACAAAACATATCATGTTTGGGTGTGGAGAAAGGAGCAGTCAGCCATATTGGATGCTCAGTCGTATCTATAATGGATGCAGGGTGCACACAGGCTCCTGGGTACACGTGGGGCCCACACTACACAGGATGTAGTCATGTGACCCAGTCACTATAACGACACCAGAATCCCGAGCATTGGACAGCCCCGACAGCATGCCTACTAACGGGGTCCATTCCCACTCGAGGGTTTCCACGACACCCATAGAGCTGGAATAGAACCTGTGGCAAGTGCAGCCCTGCAACCCGACCCTCCCCCCTGCCGGCATTCTGGAGACCGGGATCCCGGAGTCGGTATTCCCAATAGCCGGGGTCTCCCAATACCAACCCCACTGCACTCTGCTTTCTTAAACCGCCCCTGATTGGACTGTGACAGTGGGAGAGAGGTGACATGTTTTTGGGGACACAGCCTGCTGAAAACATTGAAACTATTGCTCAGTTGGATGTTCCTTCCATTTACCCCTCAGTTTTCACAAGTTTCTGCTTCCTGAAGCAGAAACATCCCCACAGGTCCCGCCGCCATAAATCAGAGTAGCTGTGTTGTTTTTGGGATTATGCTCAGTGTTAGACTAGTGCTGAGGCCAAAATGTTACTTTTTAGTATCATCAGACTGTAGAGTCTCCCGTTATGTGGTGTATGGGTCACCTGCTAGCATTCTTGGAAATCAGGAAGATTCCATGCAAGGCGTCTTCAGCGGACAATCTACTAAAGATTTTTTTTTTTATAGGTACCACAGGTGTTGTAGTGGGATGGGCAGTTTCTTCAGTCGCTGCAATGGAAGACTATGGGCCTAATTCAGACCTGATAGTAAGCAGCAAATCTGTTAGCAGATGGCCAAAACCATGTTGCACTTTAGGGGGGGGGCAGATATAACATGTGCAGAGAGAATTAGATTTGGGTGGGGTGTGTTCAATCTGAAATCTAAATTGCAGTGTAAAAATAAAGCAGACAGTATTTACCCTGCACAGAAACAAAATAACCCACCCAAATCTAACTCTCTCTGCACGTTATATCTGCCCCCCCCCCCCCTGCAGTGCATATGGTTTTGCCCATCTGCTAACAAATTTATTGCTGCGATCAAGTCAGAATTAGGCCCCATGTCTGTCAGCGTTGGTAGCCTCCCTAACAGGTGCTCTTCTAAAGGTGCCCGTACACCTAAAGATTTACTGTATCTTCCAATCTGGCTGGTTGGAACGAAAATCTGGTAATGGATGGGAGCAAATGACATGGATGGGAGCAAATGACAGATGACCATATCAAATGGTAAACTGTCATTTGCTCCTATCCATTACCAGATTTTCGTTCCAACCAGCCAGATTGGAAGATAAATCCTTTCTCTGATTGGTACATTTCAATATTTTTTTCTGATTTGCTGTGACTATTTCTTGATCCTCACGATTAAGCTTTTCTATGTAAATAGATAAAAAAAAACTGTTGAATTTCTCAGATAGATGTAAGGATTTTCAAATACATTTAAACACTGGCGCTGGACTGAAACTATTTAATTATGTGAATACTGTAGACATTTGTTGGCCCCAGGATTTATTTAGATATACAGTGCCAGCATTGATTTATATTTATGTAAACCTTTTATTGTTTTTTGTTTGTTTTTTATCTGCAAAAATGTTTTGTTATGTAACATTTATACCTTTGTGGCACGGGTTCGGTATGAAATACCGACGGTCGGAATGCCGGTGGTCACATGACCGACCACAGCATCCCGACAATGAGTATGCCGAAACCGTACAGGGGTACGTATATTACACCTCTCCTGCCCCCTACCCTTGGGTGGTGGCATCTAAGGCTAACCACCCCCTAGTGCCTGACCCTAACCATCTCCCCTGGGCTCTAATCCCGATACTCACCTTCGGCATTCCAGCGCCGGTCTCCAAAGTGGTTTCAAGATTCCGGCGTCTGTCACATGACTGCCGGCATCCCTGTGGCACAAGTATAAGTACCAGTGCACTGGCCGGCAGTCACAGAGTATAAGATGTAATGTAATATCCCTGACAGATATACAGAAATTGGATCAGGAATAGATTTGTGTTGTGATTTCATATACAGTGTCTCAATTTCGAAATTTTTTCAAAGAATGTTTTCCTAAGCCCCCAAAGAGAGAAAAAAAATGTCATAACCGTTTCATAGTTTATTCCTTAAAAAAGAATTCTGTGATGACATCACTTGTAGACTGCAATATGAGAAATAGATAACAATATAAATGACATGTTTTACACAGTCCTTATAGTTTAACTTCAGATATGTGTTTACAGTAGGTTGCTAGAATTGATCCATTTAAATTCCGTTTTTCCATTCTTCATTTGAACGAGCGTCTCTAGTTGTTATATACTGTAGTTTTTGAACCTTACAAAGAATTAAGGTTCAAAAAGGGTTGAGATTGCCTAAAGGATAAAAAAAATGGGTCAGACTAGATGGGTCAAGTGGGTCTTATCTGCCGTCAAATTCTATGTTTAGCGTTAATTTATCCAGTAAATGAGACCATAAAATATTTTATTAATTTGATAGGATTTTGTAATTGATGGTCTCAGTGGATTAGAGGCGCATGCCACCAAGTGGTCCCTTTTCTACTAGATATGTCTTGAAATATAATACCAGGTGCTTGTATTTTGCTGCTGGTGAGGAATTGGCACATACCATTTTATTAGGAGTTAATGGAGTAGATGCTTGACGGCAGAAGCTACTTGATGGCAGCAAAGATTCAAAACCCACATAGATGTGGGGGTTGGCTATGCTATTCTGGTGGCCGGGATCCTGGCGTACAGCTTACCGATGCCGTGTTTCAGAATACCAGCGGGTGGAGGGGAGCACAACGAAGCCCCTTGTAGACCCGGTGGTTTGCTACACTTACCACAGGTTCTATTCACACTCTATGGGTGTCGTGGACACCCACGAGTGGGAGTAGTACCTGTATGTCGGCATTCCGGCTGTCGGCATTTGAAGCTGTCGGGATTCCAGCGTCTATATCCTGACCTCCAGGATCCCGACCGCCCGTACCATAACTACATCCAGGATGTGGCATGTGCTTCCTTTTCCACTGAGCCCCGCAATTCAGTCCACTGGCTATGCTTCCCTCATTGTACACGTATAGCATTGTGTCAGATTAGAAGCCTTCGTCAGTTATTAATATTTGACATTTATAACAAATTAATAAATAAATGAATTTAATTGTAAAATTTTATTACAAATTTGTATGGTTTCAAATTAGATTTTTTTTTTTTTTTTCAATATCCCAGTCCTTGTGTCTACATAATGGGCCTAATTCAGAGTTGATCGCAGCAGCAAATTTAGAGAACACTTAACAAATCCCCTCTTGCGCTATAAATAATATGGTATGGCTAAGAGTTCAATAAATCAAACTTGTTATTCCATATATTTTATATATTTTAATATATTAAAAAAAAATATATATATATATATATATATATATTTCACAGATAAACAACTTGACCGGTCAATAAAATCACTAACACTGTATATTCATATATAATATTATAAACTTCCTAAGGAGGTGGATCTAGGCATACTCTGTGCACAGAAAAATATTATGTTATAATGGTAAAGGTAAAACTCAGTCCGTATATTGAATTCAAAAAATCAAATACCAGCTGTAATTTGAACCCATGTAACAAATAGTATCCTTGAGAGTTACTTTGTATTGGAGTTCCTCAATGAGTTGCCGCTCAGCAAAGAAGAAGAATAATGTTAAAAGAAACCGCTCCACACTGGAGCCTTACGTGTGGCTTCCACCTGTAGTATTAGCACGGGAGAGTCCAAATGACAGACGAGGCGGTCTCGGGCTGCGGGAACCGGCACCTGCGCTGGCGCCTGCTGTGCTGATTAATTACCCGACTTCCAAGCTCTGTGAGTCCACACCTCTATGTGCCGTCTGCAAGCACCACAGTCACGGTCTCTCTCCTCCCGATTTTCGTCTGTCTAGAGACAGTGACGCAGGATGGCAATGCGGTTCTGGTTTCCAAAGCTGGTACAGGGGTCCAATATTCTGCCTGTACCAGCTTTGGAACCCAGAACCACATTGCCATCCTGCGTCACTGTCTCTAGACAGACGAAAATCGGGAGGAGAGAGACCGTGACTGTGGTGCTTGCAGACGCACATAGAGGTGTGGACTCACAGAGCTTGGAAGTCGGGTAATTAATCAGCCCAGCAGGCGCCAGCGCAGGTGCCGGTTCCCGCAGCCCGAGACCGCCTCGTCTGTCATTTGGACTCTCCCGTGCTAATACTACAGGTGGAAGCCACACGTAAGGCTCCAGTGTGGAGCGGTTTCTTTTAACATTCTTCTTTGCTGAGCGGCAACTCATTGAGGAACTCCAATACAAAGTAACTCTCAAGGATACTATTTGTTACATGGGTTCAAATTACAGCTGGTGTTTGATTTTTTTAATTCAATATACGGACTGAGTTTTACCTTTACCATTATAACATTATATTTTTCTGTGCACAGAGTATGCCTAGATCCACCTCCTTAGGAAGTTTATAATATTATATATGAATATACAGTGTTAGTGATTTTATTGACCGGTCAAGTTGTTTATCTGTGAAATATATATATATATATATATTTTTATTTTTTTATGTATTAAAATATATGGAATAACAAGTTTGATTTATTGAACTCTTAGCCATACCATATCATTTATAGCGCAAGAGGGGATTTGTTAAGTGTTCTCTGGTTATTGGTACTTGGGATTTCCAAGTGCCGGTTCTTTTTGACTTGTTCTACCCCAAGTCAAGCTCTTTCCTGCAGCATAAATATAAAATAATTTTTATTTTTTAATACTAATATTTGATCACCAGGACATGGTGATGATTTACTAGCGCCTGGTTATATTTCTTTTTACTGTCGCAGCAGCAAATTTGTTAGCAGTTGGGCAAAACCATGTGCACTGCAGGTGGGGCAGATGTAACATGTGCAGAGAGAGTTAGATTTGGGTGGGGTGTGTTCAAACTGAAATCTAAATTGCAGTGTAAAAATAAAGCAGCCAGTATTTACCCTGCACAGAAACAATATAACCCACCCAAATCTAACTCTCTCTGCAAATGTTATATCTGCCCCCCCTGCAGTGCACATGGTTTTGCCCAACTGCTAACAAATTTTCTGCTGCGATCAGGTCTGAATTACCCCCTATGTTTCAAGAGCTCAACAGATCGGATTATGATTAAGAGAAGTCTTTTGATTCGCGGAGGTATTTTTCCCCCCATGCGCTGCATATTTCCTGTGTGTATCACTAACAGGTTTATATAGCAGACTGTATATGTTCAACAAGCACAGGTACTTGAGATGTGGTCATCATGTCAGCGATCACACCATGTTGACCATATCATGTCGGCATTGTTGAAATTTCGAGAACTAACATGTCAACAACTGCAAAATGTCGACTTTACAAATGTCGGCAAGGGAAATGCTGACATTTTGTCAAATGCTGACATTAGTTTTAGGGTTAAGGTACAGTATGATTAGGAACGTACTTATCACCAGAATATTATCCGCAGCGTCAGGATTAGGGTTCTTACTGCCGAAACAGTTACATCGACGTTTGTGAACATTTCTTCACTGTCAACATGGTCAGTGACATTATGAACATGTCAACATTCTCACATCAACCTGAGTGTCAACATTCTGTTAACCACATATACGGAACCACAGGGAGACTTTAAATGACTATAACTTGGAGAGCATAGCACGGCTTGCAGCGATGGAACATCTGACCTGTCGCTAATGAACCAGAAAATGATTGTAGATGTTGGAGGCACAAACCTTGAAACCTTTACGCAGTGACTAATTCTAGCTGGTTCCTATAGAAAAGTCTAAATGCGTTACATCTGGAACAATACATGGCCCATGATAAATAAAGTATGTCCTGCAACCTTGGATCAATAAACTACTTATCAAAAGCGTAATTAACTTCAACGCATGACTCAAACAGCACTAACACCAGATACAAACAGAGACTTTGCGAAACAATATATTTATTTTTTCAAAATTCCACTATTTTCCTGCAATGAATTCTTGTCAGGTTCTCTAAGCAAGAAACCACAGAATTGTTTAATTCAGGATGCGTGCTTAGCTTGTGTGGGCCAGGTTTTCATATTATTTATAACAAGCCCAGGGAAATGCTGGTCTTTCTTCCTGACCATATTCTGTAATGTTAAAGATCATTGATGTTTTTACTGTAGGTTTTTTTTATAAATAAAATTAAAATATTGATTGAGATCAGCCTTTGTCAACTTGTTGTGGAAGTACAATTTCCATAATTGGACAGATACAGGTTGCCTGCTGCTCATATTTGAATCTCTCTCTCTCTCTCTCTCTCTCTATATATATAGTTAGTGTCAAGCGTCTGTTTTTTACATTATTGCTCCTCTCCCTGATGTCACATCGAGATCATACATACCTCAGTCTCTTTCTAGGTCACTAATACCCCTTTTCCACTAGCTCCTTAAAACACGGGTAAATGCATGGGGGCGCGCATTTGCCCGTGTTTTTCCCTAGTGGAAACGGGTCCCCCGGCAAATTCCCGGATCAAGTGATCCAGGAATCCTACCTGGGTAGCTAGCCGGGTTGAACACGTGTTCATCCCGGCTAGCTGTCTAGTGTGAACGGGTGCCGTGTCGAGGCGACACGGCTCCCGTTCACTGTGTATAGGGAGGGCGGCGCTGGGAGACCATGTGATCTCCCAGCGCCGCCCCTACCGCGTTACTAGCCGCGTCACCAACCCGGCAATATGCCGGGTTGGTGAGCGCTGTCATTAGGGGGCTGTAGCACGGGTCGCAGCCGTGTCAGGCGACACGGCTGCGACCCATGCTTTAAGTGGAAAAGGGGTATAAGCTATCCAATAGTAAAAACGCCATCCCAGTTTATCCAGTAGTTTTTGTGTGATGCTGGGACAAACGCAAACAAAAATTACAACTTTATATATATTATAAAACAAACACAATGATTTAAAAAAACCTTATTAAAAGCTCATGAAAGAGAGTTTCAGGGTCAGATGGAGTATCCTTGTGAAATCTTAGAATATTTGGCAGAAAAGATCGATGTTCTCTAGTCATTGTCCTCCTGTAGTGACTCCAATGAGATGCCCAAACTTTCTTGCAGGTCCTACAAATAAACTCTCATTCCATTAGGAGCACCCAAAAAAATTAGACCAATGGCCACTATTAGTATAAATCAGTGGCGGCTCCAGAGGTGGGTCTGCAGCGCAGTCCAGAATTCAAATAGGGAGTCCCACCAACTGCTGGTGAGTTTGGAATGGCAGTTGGTTTGACTTCCCTATTTGAATCTTGAGCCCCACCAACTGCCAGTGAGTTTGGAATGGCAGTTGGTGTGACTCCCCTATTTGAATCTTGAGCCCCACCTCCTGAGCTGCCACTAATCTAAATTGATAACATTTATGACAATATCAAATTTGATAGATCAGATGAATGCTTTCACACTGTGTATTTTGGGTGTTGTTAACACTTGGAACTGATCTTCCCAACATCCTGTCTCACCCCACTTCCAGGGTGTGAGTCCACTGTAGTGTGCCCTTAGTGATGGATCATACAGCATCTTTAACCTATGCATTTTGTTTCCTTATGAGACTTCTTAAGTGGTATCTCTTTATATAAAATAAAAAGGTGTCTTAATGGTATGAAATAAACCCAACTTTTCACACTATGGACAATATAAAGATATCAAGTAGAGATGACAATAAAAATGCATCTCCATACAAATGATTCAAATTTACATTCTGTAAATAGTTGAGAATACAACAGGTAAAGGAATAATAATGTATCAAAACTGTACCCAACCAAAAGTGTAAAAAACACTCCTTAATTAATTTAAACGATTAGGAGGACAGAAGATATGTATATGTGATGCCGTCGGGATCCCAACACCGTAATTCCTATGCTGTGAATGCCGACGAATCCCCGAGGTGAGTACGGGGGGTTAGGGTTTACACTAAGGTGACGGGTAGGCTGCGGGGCTGGGAGAGGTAAGAGTTCGGCTGCAGGATGTGGGAGGTTAGGGTTAGGCTGAGGGGTGGGTTTAGGGGTAAAATACACGACTTTTAGGAGACAGATGGTCACATCCTCACCTCAGTAATGTCAGTGGGAATTTCCCACTGTTATGTGGGCCACTGTCTGATCCTGCGGAACTCCGTCAGTGGTCAGCCACAGAACACTTCAAGTTCTGTGTGTGGGTTGGCGGGCGGACAGGACAGCGCAGGATGGGCGGGCGTGTGGGAACGCGGTGAGACGTCAGTACGTCACATTGTTAGCCAGCCGGGGCTGTGTCTCGGCAGCGCGGCCGTCCATTACCCCCAGGAATTTCATTTTTACCCCATTTGGGGTAATTTACCCCTGTTCCCTGACCACTGCTCTAGGCTAATGAATGTGTCTCCTGTATGTGATAAGCGTAGTTGATGTCAAAATGAGTTCTAGAGTAATACTAAAACATGTATTAGTGAGACTAAGACTATTATAGTACATCATTCAGGTGATTTCAAAATCTTCTCTTTCCTTCTCAGTGATTTAGTCAAGGCTGACTCTATGGTGCTTCTTGTGCTGAGCAGACAATCCTGTCCTGTGCGGATGAGCCCTAACAATGGCATATGTCTATAATCGGAAACAGTTTCTCGGTACCAGCTCTTATGACTCTCTAAATCCCATGGAAATAAATCATTGACTCTGAGTGCTGCCATATACTGTAAATGTCCTGACACAGTGGTTCTCAGCTCCAGTCTTCCAGGACCCCCCAACAGATCATGTTTTCAGTATTCCTTTCTGTGGAAAAAGGTGGAATAATTACTGACCTATCAAAATAGTTTCTCACCTGTGGATGATTAAAGAAATCCAGAAAACGTGAACTGTTGGATGAACTTGAGGACTGAAGTGGAGAACCACTGTCCACAGCACCCATAGAGTGAGAATAGAACCTGTAGTGAGGAATACTGGCGGCCGGGATGCCGCTGTCGGTATATTGACGGCCGTCATCCCGGCCGCTGCTAAATCATACTGAATCCCTCTTTCTCTGACGTCCTAGTGGATGCTGGGAACTCCGTAAGGACCATGGGGAATAGCGGCTCCGCAGGAGTCTTGGCACAACTAAAAGAAAGCTTTTAGACTACCTGGTGTGCACTGGCTCCTCCCACTATGACCCTCCTCCAAGCCTCAGTTAGATTTTTGTGCCCGGCCGAGCTGGATGCACACTAGGGGCTCTCCTGAGCTCTTAGAAAGAAAGTATAATTTAGGTTTTTTTATTTTACAGTGAGACCTGCTGGCAACAGGCTCACTGCAACGAGGGACTAAGGGGAGAAGAAGCGAACCTACCTGCTTGCAGCTAGCTTGGGCTTCTTAGGCTACTGGACGCCATTAGCTCCAGAGGGATCGACCGCATGGAACTGGCCTTGGTGTTCAGTCCCAGAGCCGCGCCGCCGTCCCCCTTACAGAGCCAGAAGCAAGAAGAAGTCCGGAAAATCGGCGGCATGAAGACTTCTGTCTTCACCAAGGTAGCGCACAGCACTGCAGCTGTGCGCCATTGCTCCTCATGCACACTTCACACTCCGGTCACTGAGGGTGCAGGGCGCTGGGGGGGGGCGCCCTGAGCAGCAATAAAAACACCTTGGCTGGCAAAACAATCACAATATATAGCCCCAGAGGCTATATATGTGATAATTACCCCTGCCAGAATCCTTAAAAAAGCGGGAGAAAAGTCCGCGAAAAAGGGGCGGAGCTATCTCTCTCAGCACACTGGCGCCATTTCTCCCTCACAGTTCCGCTGGAAGGAAGCTCCCTGGCTCTCCCCTGCAGTCTACACTACAGAAAAGGGTAAAAAAGAGAGGGGGGGCACTAAATTTAGGCGCAGTAAATATTATAGCAGCTATAGGGGACATAATTCAGTTAGTCCCTGCATTTTATAGCGCTCTGGTGTGTGCTGGCATACTCTCTCTCTCTGTCTCCCCAAAGGGCTTCTGTGGGGTCCTGTCCTCTATTAGAGCATTCCCGGTGTGTGTACGGCTGTGTCGACATGTTTGATGAGGAAAATTATGTGGAGGTGGAGCAGATGCCCATAGAAGTGATGTCACCCCCTGCGGGGCAGACACCTGAGTGGATGGTTTTATGGAAGGAATTACGTGCAAGTGTCGACTCCTTACACAAAAAATTTGACGGCATGCCAAATGCGGGACAGCCGGCTTCTCAGCTCGTGCCTGCCCAGGTGTCTCAAAGGCCATAAGGAGCTCTAAAACGCCCGCTACCTCAGATGGCAGACGCAGATGTCGACACGGATACTGATACCAGTGTCGACGACGATGAGTCAAATCTAATGTCCACTAGGGCCATTCGTTGCATGATTGAGGCAATGAAGGAGGTATTACACATTTCGGATATAAACCCAGGTACCACTACCCGTAGTTTTTCCCCCATCTGAAGAATTAAATGAAGTGTGTGAAGAAGCGTGGGCTTTCCCCGATAAAAGATTGGTAATCCCTAAAAAATTACTAATGGTGTTCCCTTTCCCGCCAGAGGATAGGGCACGTTGGGAAACACCTCCTAGGGTGGATAAAGCGCTCACACGTTTGTCTAAAAAGCTGGCACTTCCGTCTCCGGATACGGCCGCCCTAAAGGAGCCTGCGGATAGAAAGCAGGAGGCGATCCTGAAGTCTGTATATACACACTCAGGCATTATGCTTAGACCAGCTATTGTGTCAGCATGGATGTGCAGTGCTGCCGCTGCATGGTCAGATTCCCTGTCCGAAAATATTGACACCCTAGACAGGGACACTATTCTCCTAACCATAGAGCATATAAAAGACTCAGTCTTATACATGAGAGATGCACAGAGGGAGATCTGCCGGCTGGCATCTAAAATAAGTGCATTGTCCATTTCTGCTAGGAGAGGCTTATGGACTCGGCAGTGGACCAGGGGATGCAGATTCCAAAAGGCACATGGAAGTTTTGCCTTATAAGGGTGAGGAGTTATTCGGGGATGGTCTCTCAGACCTAGTTTCCACAGCGACAGCTGGGAAATCAGCATTTTTACCCCAGGTTCCCTCACAGCCTAAAAAAGCGCCGTTTTATCAAGTACAGTCCTTTCGGACCCAGAGAAACAGGCGAGGAAAAGGCGGGTCCTTTCTGTCCAGAGGCAGAGGTAGGGGAAAAAGGCTGCAACAAACAGCAGGTTCCCAGGAGCAAAAGTCCTCCCCCGCTTCTTCCAAGTCCACCGCATGACGGTGGGGCTCCACAGGCGGAGCCGCCTCAAAAATTTCAGCGATCAGTGGGCTCGCTCACAGGTGGATCCCTGGATCTTGCAAGTAGTATCTCAGGGATACAAACTGGAATTTGAGGCGTCTCCCCCCCCGCCGTTTCCTCAAATCTGCCTTGCCAACGACTCCCTCAGGCAGTGAGGCTGTGCTAGAGGCAATTCACAAGCTGTATTCCCAGCATGTGATAGTCAAGGTGCCCCTACTTCAACAAGGACGGGGTTACTATTCCACACTGTTTGTGGTACCGAAACCGGACGGTTCGGTGAGACCCATTTTAAATTTGAAATCCTTGAACACATACATAAAAAAGTTCAAGTTCAAGATGGAATCGCTCAGGGCGGTTATTGCAAGCCTGGACGAGGGGGATTACATGGTATCCTTGGACATCAAGGATGCTTACCTGCATGTCCCCATTTATCATCCTCACCAGGAGTACCTCAGATTTGCGGTACGTAATTGCCATTACCAATTCCAGACGCTGCCGTTTGGACTGTCCACGGCACCGAGGGTGTTTACCAAGGTAATGGTGGAAATGATGATACTCCTTCGAAAAAAGGGAGTTTTAATTATCCCGTACTTAGACGATCTCCTAATAAAGGTGAGATCCAGGGAGCAGTTGTTGGTAGGAGTAGCACTATCTCAGGAGGTGCTACACCAGCACGGTTGGATTCTGAATATTCCAAAGTCACAGCTGGTTCCGACGACACGTCTACTGTTCCTGGGAATGATTTTGGACACAGTCCAGAAAAAAGTGTTTCTCCCGGAGGAGAAAGCCAAGGAGCTGTCATCTCTAGTCATCACTGCACGCGAGTCCTGGGAAAGATGGTGGCTTCTTACGAAGCAATTCCTTTCGGCAGGTTCCATGCCAGAATCTTTCAGTGGGACCTGTTGGACCAATGGTCCGGATCGCATCTTCAGATGCATCGGCTAATAACCCTGTCTCCAAGAACCAGGGTGTCTCTGCTGTGGTGGCTGCAGAGTGCTCATCTCCTAGAGGGCCGCAGATTCGGCATACATGACTGGGTTCTGGTGACCACGGATGCCAGCCTTCGAGGCTGGGGGGCAGTCACTCAGGGAAGAAACTTCCAAGGACTATGGTCGAGTCAGGAGACTTCCTTGCACATAAATATTCTAGAACTAAGGGCCATTTACAATGCCCTAAGTCAGGCAAAACCCCTGCTTCAAAACCAGCCGGTACTGATCCAGTCAGACAACATCACGGCGGTCGCCCATGTAAACCGACAGGGCGGCACAAGAAGCAGGACGGCAATGGCAGAAGCCACAAGGATTCTCCGATGGGCGGAAAATCACGTGCTAGCACTGTCAGCAGTGTTCATTCCGGGAGTGGACAACTGGGAAGCAGACTTCCTCAGCAGGCACGACCTCCACCCGGGAGAGTGGGGACTTCATACAGAAGTCTTCACACTGATTGTAAATCGTTGGGAACGGCCACAGGTGGAAATGATGGCGTCCCGCCTAAACAATAAACTGGAGAGATATTGCGCCAGGTCAAGGGACCCTCAGGCGATAGCGGTGGACGCTCTAGTGACACCGTGGGTGTACCAGTCAGTTTGTGTTCCCTCCTCTGCCTCTCATACCAAAGGTACTGAGAATAATAAGAAAACGAGGAGTAAGGACAATACTCGTGGTTCCGGATTGGCCAAGAAGAGCTTGGTACCCGGAACTTCAAGAGATGATCTCAGAGGACCCATGGCCTCTGCCGCTCAGACAGGACCTGCTGCAGCAGGGGCCCTGTCTGTTCCAAGACTTACCGCGGCTGCGTTTGACGGCATGGCGGTTGAACGCCGGATCCTAAAGGAAAAGGGCATTCCGGAGGATGTCATTCCTACGCTGATTAAAGCCAGGAAAGATGTAACGGTTAAACATTATCACCGCATATGGCGGAAATATGTTGCTTGGTGTGAGGCCAATAAGGCCACAAACAGAGGAATTACAGCTGGGTCGATTTCTGCACTTCCTACAGGCAGGAGTGACTATGGGCCTAAAAGTAGCCTCCATTAAGGTACAGATATCGGCTCTGTCGATTTTTTTCCAAAAAGAACTAGCTTCACTACCTGAAGTTCAGACATTTGTAAAAGGAGTGCTGCATATTCAGCCCCCCTTTGTGCCTCCAGTGGCACCCTGGGATCTCAACGTGGTGTTGAATTTCCTAAAATCACATTGGTTTGATCCACTAAAGACCGTGGATCTAAAATATCTCACGTGGAAAGTGGTCATGTTATTGGCCTTGGCTTCGGCCAGGCGTGTATCAGAATTGGCGGCTTTGTCATTTAAAAGTCCTTATCTGATTTTCCATATGGATAGGGCAGAATTGAGGACTCGTCCCCAGTTTCTCCCTAAGGTGGTATCTGCTTTTCACTTGAACCAACCTATTGTAGTGCCTGCGGCTACTAGCGACTTGGAGGATTCCAAGTTACTGGACGTAGTCAGGGCCTTGAAAATTTATGGTTCCAGGACGGCTGGAGTCAGGAAAACTGACTCGCTATTTATCCTGTATGCACCCAACAAACTGGGTGCTCCTGCTTCTAAGCAGACTATTGCTCGCTGGATTTGTAGCACAATTCAGCTGGCGCATTCTGCGGCTGGACTGCCGCATCCTAAATCAGTAAAAGCCCATTCTACAAGGAAGGTGGGCTCATCTTGGGCGGCTGCCCGAGGGGTCTCGGCTTTACAACTTTGCCGAGGTGCTACTTGGTCAGGGGCAAACACGTTTGCAAAATTCTACAAATTTGATACCCTGGCTGAGGAGGACCTTGAGTTCTCTCATTCGGTGCTGCAGAGTCATCCGCACTCTCCCGCCCGTTTGGGAGCTTTGGTATAATCCCCATGGTCCTTACGGAGTTCCCAGCATCCACTAGGACGTCAGAGAAAATAAGAATTTACTCACAGGTAATTCTATTTCTCGTAGTCCGTAGTGGATGCTGGGCGCCCGTCCCAAGTGCGGATTGTCTGCAATACTTGTACATAGTTGTTGTTCACAAAAGGGTTATTGTTATGAGCCATCTGTTGAGAGGCTCAGTTAAATTTCATACTGTTAACTGGTTATGGTATCACGAGTTATACGGTGTGATTGGTGTGGCTGGTATGAGTCTTACCCGGGATTCAAAATCCTTCCTTATTGTGTCAGCTCTTCCGGGCACAGTATCCTAACTGAGGCTTGGAGGAGGGTCATAGTGGGAGGAGCCAGTGCACACCAGGTAGTCTAAAAGCTTTCTTTTAGTTGTGCCCAGACTCCTGCGAAGCCGCTATTCCCCATGGTCCTTCCGGAGTTCCCAGCATCCACTACGGACTACGAGAAATAGAATTACCGGTGAGTAAATTCTTATTATTACAAATGCTGCTTACCTTATCATGGCTTAATTAGACCAGGTTATAACCAGTGTCCACTGAATATCGCAGCCAATTATTGTTTTATTCTGCCTTCTCGATTTTTAAAACCCACTTATACTACACAGTGGGAGGAGTTTGACCGGGGAAGCTACTGGAGTACGTGTGGTTTACAGTTTAGATGGATCTGTATAGTATTCAAAGCGCACAGAGGTACACCTAATGTAGCGGCCTTTTGGCTTAACTCAGATCTGATCGCTGGGCTGCGTTTTTTGCTGCCCTGCGATCAGGTAGTCGCCGCCTACAAAGGGGGGGTTAAATCACTGTGCAAGTGTGCGATCGCATGTGTAGCAGAGAAGCACAAACTGATTTTGTGCAGTCTATGCGCAGCCCAGGACTTACTCTTTTCGTACAATGAATTCCTGCTGATCGGGGGGCCGGAGCTGACATCAGACACCCTCCCTGAAAACGCCTGAGCCCACCTATGTTTTTCCAACACCCCTGGAAAACGGTCAATTGCCACCCACAAATGGCCTCTTCCTGTCAATTACCTTGCGAACGCCCGTGCGATCGGATTTTTTGCACCATCCCGTCGCTAGGCGCGGATGCCTGTTGCTGTTGTGCGACGTGCCGGCGCATTGCGGTGCATACGCATGCACAGTTCTGATCTGATCCTCCGCCCTGTGGGAAAAGGCACAGCAGCGATCAGATCTGAATTAGGCCCTTGGTGTCAAATGCTAACCATGCTAATATAACTGTTTCTGCATGTTCTTCTCAAACGTAAGTTTCCTTAAAGGATCACAAATGGGAAAGACTACACGTTTCTAGCCGATTTCTGATTCGCAGGGACAATGTGTTCTCCCCAGCTCTATCCCTGCTAGAGAGGTTATATACATAGGACAGATAAAGTACGTACACACTGCTAACTGGAAATGTCACATGACTCATGAACCCAATATAGCAGCAGTTTCCAGAGATTAGTTATAAGACATTAATGTAACAAACGAGTAATATTTCATTAGTGTCCTTTAGCTGTATTGTTACGTAGAATACATTTACAACCGTTTAATTCGGGGTAGACATTGCTTTTAAGCATATTTATAATCCACACGAGAGAGAAGGTGTTTTGTTTGACGAGAACACAAGAAGTTAGATATGAAATGTCACTTGCGTAGGATTACTGTGACAGTCTGCCCAGCATGTGTGTTTTGCACTGTGTAAGCATTTTTGCCAGTTGTCGAACATCTACACAAACCCTTTTTCCAGCTTAGCCCCCGAATCTCGTGTTGTGGAAGGAAACGTTAGCCACAATCTTATATGGGATCTCAACCACAATTACAGGCCTAGAAAACAGAGTTTATCTTCTGCAACCTCAGAAAATACTTAAAACCAGTTCTATGATACATGAAAGCTGCTTTCTCTGTAGTATGTTGGCACCTAGTATTAACCTATTGTGTGTCGCAGAGAATGTCATGCGTAGCCTACAATAAACAAAACAAAAAGAATGAAAGAAAGAAAGAAGCCCAAATCAGAGTTGGGGCATTAACATCTTGGCAACATTCCATCCTACACGTCGTTTGGAATATTACAGTTCATTTACAGCGCACCAATACAAATATTGTACAACGCCTGGGCTCTTCAGCTGTTTAAGCCACACAAACAAGACACAAAAAGTGTTTCCTTCTTATTTATATATTAGGGAATAATGACAAGAGTGCCAACACTGTACATGGAAAACCATATATGGTGGATTTAGCGTGTGAACATGGTCTCTGGATGAGAAAGAATTAGACCAGAAGGTGTGCGCTAATTTGATAAGAGTAAATAAAAACTGGTACTTCCCTTACAAAACCTCTGTCGTGGGATTTACCGCAATTTTCAAACAACATGGATCCATATATGGGAAGAGAATATAAACATATATAGTGTAGTGTGTTTAAAACAGTACAATTTAATAGTACAATTTAATAACGAATCACAATAAAACCATTGATTATAAACAGCTGCAAACAATGGTGGTGGATGGAAAATTACCAGAGAATGGTAAAACAAATGCTTTGAATAGTATATTTATACTCCTGTTTTGCTGGTGAGTAATTCTAAAACGTTAAAATCTTGAAGTCAAGTGAAGGTGGAGGTTTACCAGATTTAGATGAAGTGAGTGCCTTTATGATGTTGTCCAGGGGAGATATCGGCTCCGGAACCTATTCTCCAAAGTCCACAACACTCCGTCCGTCTGAGAGGCGATCCCGGCCGCGAATAGCCCAACAAGAAATGCCCAATCTGTCTGTTGACGGACCTTGAAAAAGACTTAAAGTCGAAACATGTTGGTCCAGGAGTGCTACTGATCATCTTTGCAGTGGGAACAGACAGATTGGGCATTTCTTGTTGGGCTATTCGCGGCCGGGATCGCCTCTCAGACGGACGGAGTGTTGTGGACTTTGGAGAATAGGTTCCGGAGCCGATATCTCCCCTGGACAACATCATAAAGGCACTCACTTCATCTAAATCTGGTAAACCTCCACCTTCACTTGACTTCAAGATTTTAACGTTTTAGAATTACTCACCAGCAAAACAGGAGTATAAATATACTATTCAAAGCATTTGTTTTACCATTCTCTGGTAATTTTCCATCCACCACCATTGTTTGCAGCTGTTTATAATCAATGGTTTTATTGTGATTCGTTATTAAATTGTACTATTAAATTGTACTGTTTTAAACACACTACACTATATATGTTTATATTCTCTTCCCATATATGGATCCATGTTGTTTGAAAATTGCGGTAAATCCCACGACAGAGGTTTTGTAAGGGAAGTACCAGTTTTTATTTACTCTTATCAAATTAGCGCACACCTTCTGGTCTAATTCTTTCTCAATACGCTTTCATTTGGGTACTGGGGTTACCTATCTGACCAGTCGGGCTGCAGCTTATTTATTTGGTTGGCGCCACGACTCTTCTCTATCCTACACTATGGTCTCTGGATGAGTTTGGTTTAATTGATAAGGGAAATAAAGGTTCCATCATCTAGTGACTAACCGGATCTACTGTACTTGTATGCCCTATTTACACCCTCAGGATAATTTTATATCTGCCCCCCTTCCAAAAAGTTTACATTTGCAAAATCAAAATTGGGCAATCAAACTCATCCCAATCCATTTACAACCTTCCACAATCTGCTTGAGGCCCCTAACAAAACCTACATTCTGATAGACCACACTTATAAATCTGGATAGTCCCTCTAAATTCCGCAATTTTTAGAGGTTTGATGTCTATTAAGGTGCATACACACTCCATGAGCGATATTGCACAGTGTGTTATTTTCTCTACTGGGTCGCCCGACATTGGGGGTCATTCTGAGTTGATCGCTCGTTGCTGTTTTTCGCAGCGCAGCGATCAGTTAAAAAAACAGCAGATCTGCGCATGCACCGCAATGCGCACGCGCAACGTATGGGTACATCGAGCATCGTGGTTTTGCACAGGTTCTAGCGACGCTTTCAGTCGCACTGGCGGTCGCAAGAAGATTGACAAAGTAGGAGTTTCTGGGTGTCAACTGACCGTTTTCTGGGAGTGTTTGGAAAAACGCAGGCGTGATCGGGCGTTTGCTGGGCGGGTATCTGACGTCATTACCGTGTCATTCGTCGCAGCAATCCTCACACAGGATAAGTAACTACAGGGCTGGTCTTGTTTTGCACAAAATGTTTTTGCAGGCGCACTGCTGCACAGGCGTTCACACTCCTGCAAAGTGAAAATACACTCCCCCGTGGGCGGCGACTAAGCGTTTGCACGGCTGCTAAAAACTGCTAGCGAGTGAACAACTCAGAATGACCCCCATTGTTTGGTACACACCGAGCGATAACGCAACCGATATCGCTCAATGATGTCACGCCGTGGCCAGCCCGTACATACAGTTTTGGCAGACACAGCCAAAATTGAGCTGCATGCAGACGGGGTCTTTAACGACCCCCGGGAACCAGGAACGTGCATCGGCCGTCATTTGCAGCATACACACTGCAATATTTTAGTCACTATCGCTCAGTAGGGGGAAAATGAGCGATATTCACTAAAATATTGCACAGTGTCTATGCACCTTTACAGTGTGGCATCCATAATATTCAGACATGAGAATATATGGGGGGAATTCAAATCTTATCGCACCCCCTATCTCCCACGCTGATCGTGGCCATTACAGTCGGGTTTAGGTGCGCAAAGCACCTAATCCCAACTAAAGTAATAGGCGTGATCGTGAAAAGGCCCATTTGGGCACCCAAACGGGTCTCTTAATGCGCATTTCAGCTCGCTACACCCAGGGGTAGCGAGCTGAAATGAACTTGTTGTGCCCGTCTGCAGTAACATTAGAATACTGCCAGCAGGCGCGATCGCGGCCAGGAGAGGGTTGATAACATTTTATTATGGCCCTATATGTTGCATGCTTCTATACTTAACAGTGGCTTTCCTTTCTCTATTTATCCAAGTGGTACAGTATTGTATTCAGAAATTATAGTTCAGCAAAAACACAAAAAGTGGGTTCTTGTTTTTAATCGCTGGGCTAGAGGAATCTTTTATTGGTTTTACTTTTGCAGAGCAGCTATGCTAATAGTCACTAATGCCTTAAAAAGCCTATTCAGACAAGCAAGATCAGTTGTTGTTTTTTTACCACCATTATTTCTTTCTAAAAATGTATCACCGCAACTAAAATGTATAGAACGCAGCACAGCCAACCATGGGGGTAATTCAGATCTGATCGCTGTAATCAGATCTGAACTGCGCATGCGTCTGAGCCACACTGCGCCAGCGTGACGGACGGCTGCTATGGGAATCGGCGCCCTGCGACGGGATGGTGTGAAGGATCCAGTCGTACGGGCGTTTGCAAGGAGATTGACAGGAAGAGGTCATTTGTGGGTGGCAACTGACCGTTTTCCAGGAGTGTCCGGAAAAACGCAGGCGGGCTCAGGCGTTTTTAGGGTGGGTGTCTGACGTCAGCTCCGGCCCCGATCAGGAGGATTCAGTCGCCCCGGCTGAGTAAGTCCTGAGCTGCGCAGAGACTGTACAAACTGATTTTTGTGCAGCTCTGCTAACAAAGCGATCGCACACTTGCACATCGATTTTCCCCTCCCCCTGTAGCCGGCGACTATCTGATCGCAGGGCAGCATAATCAGCCCAGCGATCAGATCTGAATTAACCCCAGTGTCTCATGCATTACCATATACTGCCAGCAATAGAGATTGTATTAGTACAAGTTCAGCACATGGAAAACATGGTAACTTTACATGCATGTATACCCATCTCCCTAGCGTGTACGTGCGAACAAGCCCTTACAGTGTTAAGTACAAAACATTAGCGGTGGTCCAGGGTGTTATAATGTATAGATTGCGGTAGCCGGGCTCTGCCTGATAGAAATCTAATGAACTGCAAACAAAAGTGGATTTTGTCACCTGATCTGCCAGCACACATTCAGGAACAGACAGATTTTCTTATACGCGTTCGTAGAAAGGTGGATGGTTTTTCATTACACACATGGCTGTCAGTTTCTGAATCTGGCTCACAGAGTACAAATGTCCAACTATTTTTATTTTTGCTCATGGTTAGGAACATGGAATGAAACCTTATTAATGCATATTTGTACTTGTAGAATTTGAGTTGATTCCAATTACCTTTTCTCTGACGTCCTAGTGGATGCTGGGGACTCCGTAAGGACCATGGGGAATAGACGGCTCCGCAGGAGACTGTGCACACTAAAAGAAAGATTTGGTACTACCTGGTGTGCACTGGCTCCTCCCTCTATGCCCCTCCTCCAGACCTCAGTTAGATTTCTGTGCCCGGCCGAGCTGGATGCACACTAGGGGCTCTCCTGAGCTCCTAGAAAGAAAGTATATGTTAGGTTTTTTATTTTACAGTGAGACCTGCTGGCAACAGGCTCACTGCAACGAGGGACTAAGGGGAGAAGAAGCGAACCTACCTGCTTGCAGCTAGCTTGGGCTTCTTAGGCTACTGGACACCATTAGCTCCAGAGGGATCGACCGCATGGAACCGGCCATTGGTGTTCGGTCCCGGAGCCGCGCCGCTGTCCCCCTTACAGAGCCAGAAGCATGAAGATGGTCCGGAAAATCGGCGGCAGAAGACATCAGTCTTCACCAAGGTAGCGCACAGCACTGCAGCTGTGCGCCATTGCTCCTCATGCACACCTCACACTCCGGTCACTGAGGGTGCAGGGCGCTGGGGGGGGGGGGGGGGGCGCCCTGAGCAGCAATAAAAACACCTTGGCTGGCAAAATAATCACAATATATAGCCCCAGAGGCTATATATGTGATAATTACCCCTGCCAGAATCCATAAAAAAGCGGGAGAAAAGTCCGCGAAAAAGGGGCGGAGCTATCTCCCTCGGCACACTGGCGCCATTTTTCCCTCACAGTTCCACTGGAAGGAAGCTCCCTGACTCTCCCCTGCAGTCTACACTACAGAAAAGGGTAAAAAAGAGAGGGGGGGCACTAAATTTAGACGCAAAATACATATATAGCAGCTATAGGGGATATAATTTAGTTAATCCCTGTATTATATAGCGCTCTGGTGTGTGCTGGCATACTCTCTCTCTGTCTCCCCAAAGGGCTTTGTGGGGTCCTGTCTTCTGTCAGAGCATTCCCTGTGTGTGTGCGGTGTGTCGGTACGGCTGTGTCGACATGTTTGATGAGGAGACTTATGTGGAGGAGGAGCAGGTGCCTATAAATGTGTTGTCACCCCCTGCGGGGCAGACACCGGAGTGGATGGACTTGTGGAAGGAATTACGCGAAAGTGTCGACTCCTTACATAAAAAATTTGACGACATGCCAAATGTGGGGCAGCCGGCTTCTCAGTCCGTGCCTGCCCAGACGTCTCAAAAGTCATCAGGGGCTCTAAAACGCCCGCTACCTCAGGTGACAGACACAGATGTCGACACGGATACTGATACCAGTGTCGACGACGAAGAGACTAATGTAATGTCCAATAGGGCCACTCGTTATATAATTGGGGCAATTAAAAATGTTTTACACATTTCTGAGGTGACCCCAGGTACCACAAAAAAGGGTATTATGTTTGGGGAGAAAAAACTACCAGTAGTTTTTCCCCCTTCTGAAGAATTAAATGACGTGTGTGAACTAGCGTGGGCTTCCCCTGATAAAAAATGTGTAATTTCAAAAAAATTACTAATGGCGTACCCTTTCCTGCCAGAGGATAGGTCACGTTGGGAAACACCCCCTAAGGTGGATAAAGCACTTACGCGCTTATCAAAAAAGGTGGCACTGCCGTCCCAAGATACGGCCGCCCTAAAGGAACCTGCTGGCAGAAAGCAGGAGGCTCTCCAAAAAGCTATATATACCCACACTGGTATTATACTGAGACCAGCTATTGCCTCAGCATGGATGTGCAGTGCGGCAGCTGCATGGTCAGACTCCCTGTCAGAGAACATTGACACCCTAGACAGGGACACTATATTGCTAAACGTGTAGAGCATATTAAAGACGCTGTCTTTTACATAAGAGATGCACAGAGGGATATTTGCCGGCTGGCATCAAAAATAAGTGCACTGTCCATTTGTGCCAGGAGAGGGTTATGGACCCGGCAGTGGACAGGGGATGCAGATTCCAAAAGGCACATGGAAGTTTTGCCTTATAAGGGTGAGGAGTTGTTCGGGGATGGTCTTTCAGACTTAGTTTCCACAGCAACAGCTGGGAAGTCGGCATTTCTCTATCGTCCTAAGTGGATGCTGGGGTTCCTGAAAGGACCATGGGGAATAGCGGCTCCGCAGGAGACAGGGCACAAAAAAGTAAAGCTTTTACCAGATCAGGTGGTGTGCACTGGCTCCTCCCCCTATGACCCTCCTCCAGACTCCAGTTAGATTTTGTGCCCGAACGAGAAGGGTGCAATCTAGGTGGCTCTCCTAAAGAGCTGCTTAGAGAAAGTTTAGCTTAGGTTTTTTACTTTACAGTGAGTCCTGCTGGCAACAGGATCACTGCAACGAGGGACTTAGGGGAGAAGTAGTGAACTCACCTGCGTGCAGAGTGGATTTGCTGCTTGGCTACTGGACACTAGCTCCAGAGGGACGATCACAGGTACAGCCTGGATGGTCACCGGAGCCGCGCCGCCGGCCCCCTTGCAGACGCTGAAGAGAGAAGAGGTCCAAAATCGGCGGCTGAAGACTCCTGAGTCTTCATAAAGGTAGCGCACAGCACTGCAGCTGTGCGCCATTTTCCTCTCAGCACACTTCACACAACAGTCACTGAGGGTGCAGAGCGCTGGGGGGGGGCGCTCTGAGAGGCAAATAAAAACCTTATTAGAGGCAAAAAATACCTCACATATAGCCCACAGAGGCTATATGGAGATATTTAACCCCTGCCTAACTTCAAAAATAGCGGGAGACGAGCCCGCCGAAAAAGGGGCGGGGCCTATCTCCTCAGCACACAGCGCCATTTTCTCTCACAGAAAAGCTGGAGAGAAGGCTCCCAGGCTCTCCCCTGCACTGCACTACAGAAACAGGGTTAAAACAGAGAGGGGGGGCACTGATTTTGGCGATATTGTATATATATAAAAGATGCTATAAGGGAGAAACACTTATATAAGGTTGTCCCTATATAATTATAGCGTTTTTGGTGTGTGCTGGCAGACTCTCCCTCTGTCTCCCCAAAGGGCTAGTGGGTCCTGTCCTCTGTCAGAGCATTCCCGGTGTGTGTGCTGTGTGTCGGTACGTGTGTGTCGACATGTATGAGGACGATGTTGGTGAGGAGGCGGAGAAATTGCCTGTAATGGTGATGTCACTCTCTAGGGAGTCGACACCGGAATGGATGGCTTATTTAGAGAATTACGTGAGAATGTCAACACGCTGCAAGGTCGGTTGACGACATGAGACGGCCGACAATCTATTAGGACCGGTCCAGGCGTCTCAGAAACACCGTCAGGGGTTTTAAAAACGCCCATTTACCTCAGTCGGTCGACACAGACACGGACACTGAATACAGTGTCGACGGTGAATAAACAAACGTATTTCTCATTAGGGCCACACGTTAAGGGCAATGAAGGAGGTGTTACGTGTTTCTGATACTACAAGTACCACAAGAAAGGGTATTATGTGGGAGTGAAAAAACTACCTGTAGTTTTTCCTGAATCAGATAAAATAAAATGAAGTGTGTGATGATGCGTAGGGTTACCCCGATAGCAAATATTGGCGTTATACCCTTTCCCGCCAGAAATTAGGGTACGTTGGGAAACACCCCTTAGGGTGATAAGGCGCTCACACGCTTATCAAGTGGCGTTACCGTCTCCAGATACGGCCGCCCTCAAGGAGCCAGCTGATAGGAAGCTGGAAAAATATCCTAAAAAGTATATACACACATACGGTGGTTATACTGCGACCAGCGATCGCCATCAGCCTGGAGATGCAGTGCTGGGTTGGCTTGGTCGGATTCCCTGACTGAAAATATTTTATTCATGTAGAGCATTTAATAGGATGCATTCTATATATATGTATGTGAGATGCACAGAGGGATATTTGCTCTCTGGCATCAAGATAAGTGCGTTGTCCATATCTCCCAGAAGATGTCAGGGACACGACAGTGGTCAGGTGATACAGATCCCATACGGCAGATGGAAGTATTGCTGTATAAAGGGAAGGAGTTATTTGGGGGTCGGTCCATCGGACCTGGGGACCACAGCAACAGCTGGGAAATCCAACCTTTTTTACCCCAAGTTACATCTCAGCTAAAAAAGACACCGTCTTTTCAGCCTCAATCTTTCCTTTCCCATGAGGGCATGCAGGCAAAAGGCCAGTCATATCTGCCCAGACATAGAGGTAAGGGAAGTAGACTGCAGCAGGCAGCCCTTTCCCAGGAAAAGAAGCCCTCCACCGCGTCTGCCAAGTCCTCAGCATGACGCTGGGGCCGTGCAAGCGGACTCAAGGTGGGGGGGTAGTCTCAAGAGTCTCAGGGCGCAGTGGGATCACTCGCAAGTTGACCCCTAGATCGTACGAGTATTATCCCAGGGGTAAAGATTGGAGAGTCGAGACATCTTCTCCTCGCAGGTTCCTGAAGTCTGCTTTACCAACGGCTCCCTCCGACAGGGAGGCAGCATTGGAAACAATTCACAAGCTGTATATCCAGCAGGTGATAATCAAAGTACCCCTCCTACGACAAGGAAAAGGGTATTATTTTTCCACACTATATTGTGGTACTGAAGCCAGACGGCTTGGTGACACATAGTCTAAATCTAAAATGTTTTGAACACTTACATAAAAGGTTCAAATCGAGATAAAGTCACTCAGAGCAGTGATAGCGAACCGGAAAAAAGGGGACTATATGGTGTCCCTGGACATCAAGGATTACCTCCATGTCCAAATTTTGTCCTTCTCATCAAGGGTACCTCTGGTTCGTGGTACAGAACTGTCAATATCAGTTTCAGACGATGCCGTTTGAATTATCCACGGCACCCCGGGCCTTTTTACCAAGGTAATGGCCGAAAAGATGTTTCTTCAAAGAAAAAAGGCATCTAAATTATCCCTTACTTGCACGACCTAAAAAGGGCAAGTTCCAGAGAACAGTTGGAGGTCGGAAGAGCACTATCTAAAGTAGTTCTTCGACGGCACGACTGGATTCTAAATATTCCAAGAATCGCAGCTGTTTTCCGACGATACGTCTGCTGTTCCTAGGGATGATTCTGGACACGGTTCAGAAAAAGGTTTTTCTTCCCGAGGAAAAAGCCAAGGAGTTATCCGACCTGTCAGGAACCTCCTAAAACCAGGAAAGGTGTCTGTACATCAATGCACAAGAGTCCTGGGAAAAATGGTGGCTTTTTACGAAGCAATTCCATTCGGCAGATTCCATACAAGAATTTTCCAAAGGGATCTGTTGGACAAATGGTCAGGGTCGCATCCTCAGATGCACCTGCGAATAACCCTGTCGCCAAGGACAAGGGTATATCTTCTGTGGTGGTTGCAAAAGGCTCATCTATTGGAGGGCCGCAGATTCGGCATACAGGATTTGATCCTGGTGACCACGGACGCCAGCCTGAGAGGTTGGGGAGCAGTCACACAAGGAAGAAACTTCCAGGGGGTATGGACGAACCTGGAAAAGTCTCTTCACATAAACATTCTGGTACTAAGAGCAATCTAAAATGCTCTAAGCCAGGCGGAACCACTCCTGCAAGGAAAACCGGTGTTGATTCAGTCGGACAACATCACGGCGGTCGCCCATGTAAACAGACAGGGCGGCACAAGAAGCAGGAGTGCAATGGCAGAAGCTGCCAAGATTCTTCGCTGGGCGGAGAATCACGTAATAGCACTGTCAGCAGTGTTCTTCCCGGGCGTGGACAACTGGGAAGCAGACTTCCTCAGCAGACACGATATTCACCCGGGAGAGGGGGGTCTTCATCCAGAAGTCTTCCACATGCTAATAAACTGTTGGGAAAGACCAATGGTAGACATGATGGCGTCTCGCCTCAACAAGAAACTGGACAAGTATTGCGCCAGGTCAAGAGATCCACAGGCAATAGCTGTGGACGCACTGGTAACACCTTGGGTGTACAAATCAGTATATGTGTTTCCTCCTCTGCCTCTCATACCAAAGGTATTGAAGATTATACGGTGAGGAGGAGTAAGAACAATACTAGTGGCTCCGGATTGGCCAAGAAGGACTTGGTACCCGGAACTTCAAGAGTTGGTCACGGACGACCCGTGCCCTCTACTTCTGAGAAGGGACCTGCTACAACAGGGTCCCTGTCTCTTTCAAGACTTACCGCGGCTGCGTTTGACGGCATGGCGGTTGAACGCCAGATCCTAAAAGGGAAAGGCATTCCAGAAGAAGTCATTCCTACCTTGATTAAGGCAAGGAAGGAAGTCACCGCGAAACATTATCACCGCATTTGGCGAAAATATGTCGCGTGGTGCGAGGATCGGAGTGTTCCGACGGAGGAATTTCAACTGGGTCGTTTCCTACTTTTCCTACAATCAGGATTGTCTATGGGTCTCAAATTGAGATCTATTAAGGTTCAAATTTCGGCCCTGTCAATATTCTTCCAAAAAGAATTGGCCTCAGTTCCTGAGGTACAGACTTTTGTTAAAGGAGTACTGCATATACAGCCTCCTGTGGTGCCTCCGGTGGCACCGTGGGATCTAAATGTAGTTTTAGATTTCCTCAAATCCCATTGGTTTGAACCATTGAAAAAGGTGGATTTTAAATATCTCACATGGAAAGTGACTATGTTACTGGCCCTGGCTTCCGCCAGGAGAGTATCTGAATTGGCGGCTTTATCTTATAAAAGCCCTTATCTAATCTTCCATTCGGATAGGGCAGAACTGAGGACTCGTCCGCATTTTCTCCCTAAGGTGGTATCAGCGTTTCACCTGAACCAACCTATTGTGGTGCCTGCGGCCACTGGCGACTTGGAGGACTCCAAGTTGTTGGACGTTGTCAGAGCCTTAAAAATATACATTTCAAGGACGGCTGAAGTCAGAAAATCTGACTCGCTGTTGATACTATATGCACCCAACAAGTTGGGTGCCCCTGCTTCTAAGCAGACGATTGCTCGTTGGATTTGTAACACAATTCAACTTGCTCATTCTGTGGCAGGCCTGCCACAGCCTAAATCTGTTAAGGCCCATTCCACAAGGAAGGTGGGCTCATCTTGGGCGGCTGCCCGAGGGGTCTCGGCATTACAATTCTGCCGAGCAGCTACGTGGTCGGGGGAAAACACGTTTGTAAAATTCTACAAATTTGATACCCTGGCAAAAGAGGACTTGGAATTCTCTCATTCGGTGCTGCAGAGTCATCCGCACTCTCCCGCCCGTTTGGGAGCTTTGGTATAATCCCCATGGTCCTTTCAGGAACCCCAGCATCCACTTAGGACGATAGAGAAAATAAGAATTTACTTACCGATAATTCTATTTCTCGGAGTCCGTAGTGGATGCTGGGCGCCCATCCCAAGTGCGGATTATCTGCAATACTGTACATAGTTATTGTTAACAAATTCGGGTTATATTGTTAAGGAGCCATCTTTAAGAGGCTCTTTCTGTTATCATACTGTTAACTGGGTTTAGATCACAAGTTGTACGGTGTGATTGGTGTGGCTGGTATGAGTCTTACCCGGGATTCAAATTGCCTCCCTTATTGTGTACGCTCGTCCGGGCACAGTACCTAACTGGAGTCTGGAGGAGGGTCATAGGGGGAGGAGCCAGTGCACACCACCTGATCTGGTAAAAGCTTTACTTTTTTGTGCCCTGTCTCCTGCGGAGCCGCTATTCCCCATGGTCCTTTCAGGAACCCCAGCATCCACTACGGACTCCGAGAAATAGAATTATCGGTAAGTAAATTCTTATTTTTTGCCACATGTCCCCTCACAACCAAAGAGAGCACCGTATTATCAGGTGCAGTCCTTTCGCCCCCAAAAGAGCAGATGGGGTAGAGGCGCGTCCTTTCTGCCCAGAGGCAGAGGTAAGGGAAAAAAGCTGCAGCATACAGCCACTTCCCAGGAACAAAAGTCCTCCCCCGCTTCTTCTGCTAAGTCCGCCGCATGACGCTGGGGCTCAGCAGGCGGAGCCAGGTACGGTGGGGGGCCGTCTCAAAAACTTCAGCAATCAGTGGGCTCGCTCACAGGTAGATCCCTGGATCCTTCAAGTGGTATCTCAGGGGTACAGGCTGGAATTCGAGACATCCCCCCCCCCCCCCCCCGCCGTTTCCTCAAATCTGCCTTACCAACGACTCCTTCAGAAAGGGAGGCTGTGTTAGAGGCAATTCACAAGCTGTATTCCCAGCAGGTGATAGTCAAGGTGCCCCTACTTCAACAAGGTCGGGGTTACTATTCCACAATGTTTGTGGTACCGAAACCGGACGGTTCGGTGAGACCCATTTTAAATTTGAAATCCTTGAACACATATTTAAAAAAAAAAAAAAAAAATTCAAGTTCAAGATGGAATCGCTCAGGGCGGTTATTGCAAGCCTGGAAGAGGGAGATTACATGGTATCTCTGGACATCAAGGATGCTTACCTGCATGTCCCCATTTACCATCCTCACCAGGAGTACCTCAGATTTGTGGTACAGGATTGTCATTACCAATTCCAGACGTTGCCGTTCGGCCTGTCCACGGCACCGAGGGTATTTACCAAGGTAATGGCCAAAATGATGATTCTGGACACGGTCCAGAAAAAAGTGTTTCTCCCAGAGGAGAAAGCCGAGGAGCTGTCGTCTCTAGTGAGAGGCCTCCTGAAACCAAAACAGGTGTCGGTGCATCATTGCACGCGAGTCCTGGGAAAGATGGTAGCTTCCTACGAAGCGATTCCATTCGGCAGGTTCCATGCCAGAACTTTTCAGTGGGACCTGTTGGACCAATGGTCCGGATCGCATCTTCAAATGCATCGGTTGATAACCCTGTCTCCAAGGACCAGGGTGTCTCTGCTGTGGTGGCTGCAGAGTGCTCATCTCAGAGAGGGCCGCAGATTCGGCATACAGGACTGGGTCCTGGTGACCACGGATGCCAGCCTTTGAGGCTGGGGGGCAGTCACTCAGGGAAGAAACTTCCAAGGACTTTGGTCGAGTCAGGAGACTTCCCTACACATAAATGTTCTGGAACTGAGGGCCATTTACAATGCCCTAAGTCAAGCAAAGCCCCTGCTTCAAAACCGGCCGGTTCTGATCCAGTCAGACAACATCACGGCGGTCGCCCATGTAAATCGACAGGGTGGCACAAGAAGCAGGGCGGCGATGGCAGAAGCCACAAGGATTCTCCGTTGGGCGGAAAATCACGTGTTAGCACTGTCAGCAGTGTTCATTCCGGGAGTAGACAACTGGGAAGCAGACTTCCTCAGCAGGCACGACCTCCACCCGGGAGAGTGGGGACTTCATCAAGAAGTCTTCCAACTGATTGTAAACCGTTGGGAAAGGCCACAGGTGGACATGATGGCGTCCCGCTTAAACAAAAAGCTGGAAAAATATTGCGCCAGGTCAAGAGACCCTCCGGCGATAGCTGTGGACGCTCTAGTGACACCGTGGGTGTACCGGTCGGTTTATGTGTTCCCTCCTCTTCCTCTCATACCCAAGGTACTGAGGATAATAAGGAGAAGAGGCGTAAGAACTATACTCATTGTTCCGGATTGGCCAAGAAGAGCTTGGTACCCGGAACTTCAAGAAATGATCTCAGAGGACCCATGGCCTCTGCCGCTCAGACAGGACCTGCTGCAGCAGGGGCCCTGTCTGTTCCAAGATTTACCGCGGCTGCGTTTGACGGCATGGCGGTTGAACGCCGGATCCTAAAAGAAAAGAGTATTCCGGAGGAAGTCATTCCTACGCTTATTAAAGCTAGGAAAGATGTAACCGTACAACATTATCACCGCATATGGCGAAAATATGTTGCGTGGTGTGAGGCCAGGAAGGCCCCAACGGAGGAATTCCAGTTAGGTCGATTTCTGCACTTCCTACAGTCAGGGGTGACTATGGGCCTAAAATTGGGTTCCATTAAGGTCCAGATTTCGGCTCTGTCGATTTTCTTCCAAAAAGAACTGGCTTCACTGCCTGAAGTTCAGACATTTGTCAAGGGAGTGCTGCATATTCAGCCTCCTTTTGTGCCTCCAGTGGCACCGTGGGACCTCAGCGTGGTGTTGGGTTTCATAAAGTCACATTGGTTTGAGCCACTCAAAACCGTGGATTTAAAATATCTCACGTGGAAAGTGGTCATGCTTTTGGCCTTGGCTTCGGCAAGGCGGGTGTCAGAATTGGCGGCTTTGTCATGTAAAAGCCCCTATTTGATTTTCCATATGGATAGGGCAGAATTGAGGACTCGTCCCCAATTTCTTCCTAAGGTGGTATCAGCTTTTCACTTGAACCAACCTATCGTGGTGCCTGCGGCTACTAGGGACTTGGAGGACTCCAAGTTACTGGACGTAGTCAGGGCCTTGAAAATTTATGTTTCCAGGACGGCTGGAGTCAGGAAGACTGACTCGCTATTTATCCTGTATGCACCAAACAAGATGGGTGCTCCTGCTTCAAAGCAGACTATTGCTCGCTGGATTTGTAGCACAATTCAGCTTGCGCATTCTGTGGCTGGCCTGCCACAGCCTAAATCTGTAAAAGCCCATTCCACGAGGAAAGTGGGCTCTTCTTGGGCGGCTGCCCGAGGGGTCTCGGCTTTACAACTTTGCCGAGCTGCTACTTGGTCAGGGGCAAACACGTTTGCAAAATTCTACAAATTTGATACCCTGGCTGAGGAGGACCTTGAGTTCTCTCATTCGGTGCTGCAGAGTCATCCGCACTCTCCCGCCCGTTTGGGAGCTTTGGTATAATCCCCATGGTCCTTACGGAGTCCCCAGCATCCACTAGGACGTTAGAGAAAATAAGATTTTACTCACCGGTAAATCTATTTCTCGTAGTCCGTAGTGGATGCTGGGCGCCCGTCCCAAGTGCGGACTGTCTGCAATACTTGTATATAGTTATTAACTAAAAGGGTTATTGTTGAGCCATCTGTTGAGAGGCTCTGTTATGTTCATACTGTTAACTGGGTATAATATCACAAGTTATACGGTGTGATTGGTGTGGCTGGTATGAGTCTTACCCGGGATTCAAAATCCTTTCCTTATTGTGTCAGCTCTTCCGGGCACAGTGTCCTTACTGAAGTCTGGAGGAGGGTCATAGTGGGAGGAGCCAGTGCACACCAGGTAGTCCTAATTCTTTCTTAGCGGAGCCGCTATTCCCCATGGTCCTTACGGAGTCCCCAGCATCCACTACGGACTACGAGAAATAGATTTACCGGTGAGTAAAATCTTATTTTTCTTTTCAAATGTAACATGCACCTAATTCAGTACTGCGGAGGGGGCGCCGAAACCTACCCTTGCTCCAGGCACCATGACACCTAGCTACACATCTGACTGGGATAATACTCTGCTGCAGAACTTGTACAGTATTTGGATATTACAGCATCAAGAATTTCAACAATCCTCTCATATCTGCCATCATCAACAGCATAACATGGGCACAGTACAGATTGCCTTTTGCTTCAATCACTGCATTCAGTTAATTGCGGGGAAGACTGTTAAATGCTATGGGATCCTAGTTATATAATAAATGCAATATTAATGCAAATTCCACTTGTATCAAGGAAGAAGAGTCACACTGTACTTATTATATGCTACCTGATGTCACGCTATTCCAGCTGGAACATGCAGCTAAGGCATTTTCATTTCAGCAGGTTTAATCTGGTCTTTTTTATTAAATACCTGTAAGACACTTGTTCGAGTAACATATCCAGGTTTACTTGAAATTGTATTAGAAAGACAAATTATTCATTTGTTATTGTGACTCTTTCTTCACCTCTGATTGCTCTGAAATTCAGGCAGCAATTTCTTACATGTAGTGGAGGTAGCCACCACATGTAAGCAATGTCATATGTGGGCGGAGCCAGTATTCATCAGCGAGTAGCCTATCATTTCTGTAGAGGCCAGTGACAATTGGATGTAGTCAAGATTACCATTACTAGTACCAATAGAGGCCACATTTTAAAAATGATTAAGGTTGATCTTGTTAACTCTCCATATGACTGTATAGACATGATTAAGGGCAGCACAAATATTGGGTGTGATTAACACCCACAGATTCAAGAATTTCAGAGCGCTCTCACATACTCCCATTAGAGTAGATCCCACCTACTTCCCAGTAAAGTGGGCGGTCCATGGGCTTGATGATGTGTCACCTGAACTAGTGTTCCTTCTAGGATGATGAAGGGGCAGGGTGCTGGAGTCCGGGGGTACATTAACCGCGCCCCCCCCAAACGGGGGGGCGGCCATGCAAATGAGGGGGCGTGGTCACACCCCGTCATTTTAGTGGGCGGTGCGGCCCACAGACGCTGCTATAGAGGGCGTCTGTTGCCGTCGACGTCACTGTTGGGGGCGTGCCCAGCACCTCTGTCGGTGCTGGGCTTCCCCCAGCTCTCTCCCAATGCGTGAATGGATGCCGCGCACATGCCATCTTTACACGCTGGAGGGCAGGAAGCAGGCGGCTGTTCTAGCAGGGCACCGCAAAAGGGGCAGGGCGGGTTTTGCCTTCTAAAAAACGTACAGGGCGCGGTGCCCTGCTAAAACAGCCTAGAGTGAACACTATGAACACCACCTCCTTGCTGCACAATAGCACAAATTGCAGCATTGCAAGTGGAAAACAGGGCCACAATGATGCAGTTCCGATTTCCCCCCTGGACATTCCTGTAGGGGATGATACAAATATTAGCAAGTATGGTAGTGCCTTATGCATCTTTATGGATAGTGGTCCAGCCATTGGCACGGCCACATTCAGCAGTTATTTGGGGAGTTCTTCCGTTTCTTTAGCATAAATAAGGGATAATGGGGACAGAATTAGTACGATGGGGTATAGACGGGTCCAAAGGATCCAGTGCACTTTAATTTCTTCAACTGGGTGTGCTGGCTCCTCCCCTCTATGCCTCCTCCTACAGCTCAGTTTAGAAAAAAGTGCCCTCAGGAGAGGATGCACACTCTGGGAGCTCCAAAGTTTTCTTCAGTTTCTTTTAAAGTTTTATTTCTTTTGGTATACTGTTTGGGCAACAGCATACCTGCACCATGGGAGTTGGGGGGGCGCGGTCACCGGCCTCTTGAGGTGCAGAGCCGCTTCCACGCTGCAGGACCACTGTCCATAGGGGCGGTTTGTTCAGCGGGGCATGGCACCTTGGCTGTCACAGCCGCAACATGCCACACACCCTTAACGCCGCCTGACGGTGATCATTGGTGGTGAGTACATGCCGGGGACCCCACTAGGGGTGTCCCCTGGTTCACTGTGCGGCTACAAACATACGGGACATGGCCAGTATAAATATAAAACAGTAGCTCCGGTGCCATGGCGGGGGGTGGAGCTACATGAGAGCAGGCTCTGCATTTTGTCGCCTTCCTCTGCATAGCAGCAGCCTCAACAGCTCCTCCATAACAGTCCCTGGATCACTGGTACCAGGTGTAGAGGGGGAGAGCCGCTATAGTGTGCACAAGTAACATCCCTCTGAGGGATTTTTCATAATACATTCTCACTGTTGTTTACATATATAAAACGCTGACAGCCTTACTGGGGCTGAGCAGCGCTGGGTGCGTTGGTGTCCTCTCTCCTGTGTATCCTCTCACATGCAATAGTACAGGCTTGTGTGGTATTTCAGGCTCTGTTGTATGTGTATTGTACCTGTTTTTCTTATTCAGTATGGTAAAACAGAAGTTATGCAGTGTATGTAATGCTAGATTCTCTCCTAGTTCATCTGGCTCAATATCATGTGAGCAGTGTAGTCAGTCATCTCAGAATGCTGATAACAATGTGGGGGAGAGACCAGAGCCCTCCTGGTTGGGGGCTATCAAAACTGTGATGTCTGATATGTCATCTCAACTCACTGCAAATGCCAATGAGACTCAGGAACTGAAACAAGCAATGGCAGGTCTAACTGCTAAACATTCCCTGCTGTCTGCAACAGGCGCACAGAAACGTGCTCTACCTGCACTCCTATCAGATACTAATGATGATATACAGGATGATGTGGATCCCATAAGTGGGTATTCCACCCCTACCCAGGGTATTGGCTATTCGGGATGTGTTAAAGCTCCCCCTGGAGGATGCTAATACTCAGCAGTAATTTTTCCTCCCACAAGACAAACTGACAGTCACATTTCCTGATTCCAAGGAATTGGATGACTTATTTAAAATAGCCTGGAAAAATCCAGATAAAAAATATCAGGCGTCAAAACGGTTTCTGCATACATTCTGGGAAGAATCTCCAGCAGTGGATGTAAGGGACCTGGCAGATAGGAAAATTGAGGCCACTCTAAAATCTTATCTACACTGCTGCAGGTGTAGCTCAAAGACCGGTCCTTGCAGGTTGCTGGATGACACATGCAATTCATTCCTGGTCTACTCAAATTCAGGAAGGTCTTTCGGGTGATATGACCTTAGTTACTACTGTAACTTTTCTAAAACACATTCAGGACACGGCAAGAGTCCTCTGTGACTCCCTTAAAGAGATTGGCAATATTAATGCTAGGACTTCTGCTATGGCTGTGTCCGCGCACAGAGCCATATGGTTGCGTCAGTGGATTGCTGACACAGACTCCAAACGTAATGTGGAATTTCTTCCCTTCACAGGTGAATGGCTCTTCGGAGGTGAATTGTACGCATGGATCTCCAAAGCGACTGCTGGGAAATCCACGTTTCTCCCTTCAGGAGCTCTGCCTGCTAGATGTACCTACCCGGGAACGTCTACTCAGTCCTTTCGGTCCTCTAGATTTCGATCTAGGGTCAGAGGGGCCTCCAACGCAGCTAGAGGCACCAGAGGTAAGCCTAAGAAACCAGCCGTTGCCGGATCTCAGGATCATAGCACAAGTTTGGCTTCCGCAAAGACTTCAGCATGACGGTGCCCACCCCGAGGGGATCTCATGGTGGGAGCTCGGTTACGTCACTACAGCCACATCTGGGACGGTTCCTGTCTAGATGCTTGGGGTAAGGGATCCTTATCTCCCAGGGTTACAAGCTGGAGTTCGACGGTGCTCCTCTCCAACGATTTTTCAAATCAGTCTTACCAGCTTTGGAAAATATGCGAGGTACGCTGCTACTGGCCATCAACAAGTTGGTCCAGTCCCAGGTCATTGTTCCAGTACCCCTACAACAACAAGGACAAGGTTACTACTCCAGTATGTTTGTGATACCAAAACCAGATCGGTCGGTGAGACCCATTCTGAATCTGAAGTCTTTGATACTTACCTGAAGGTTTTCAAATTCAAGATGAAATCTTTGAGAGCGGTGATCGCAGGCCTGGAGCCACAGGAATTTCTCGTGTCCCCGGATGTCAAGGACGCTTACCTCCATATCCCAATTTGGCCTCCTCATCAGGCTTATCTGCGGTTCACCATACTGAACGATCACTACCAGTTTCAGGCGTTACCCTTCGGCCTGTCTACAGCTCCGAGTGTGTTTACGAAGATGATGTTTCAGCTCAGGGACCAGGGCGTCAACGTGATTCCCTACCTGGACGATGTCCTGATAAAAGCGAGTTCCAGGGAGCTTCTACTGCTCCATATAGATCACACTATCCAACTTCTGTCTCGCCACGGGTGGAACTTCAATCTGCAGAAGTCCCACCTGGAACCGTCTCAGCGGCTCCTGTTTCTGGGTATGCTACTGGATACTGTAGAATAGAAAGTGTTCCACCCAGAGGACAAAGTGAGATCACTTTAAGAAATGGTTTTCCGACCTGTTAGTTTATCCATTCATCTTTGCATAAAATTGTTAGGAAAGATGGTGGCCTCGTACGAGGCGATACTATTCGGGAGGTTTCATGCCAGACCTTTCCAATTGGACATCCTGATCAAGTGGTCCGGTTCACATATTCAAATGCACCGGATGATTCAGCTGTCGCCCCAGGCCAGGATCTCTCTCCTGTGGTGGCTACAGTCTACCAACCTACTGGAAGGTTGACGCTTTGGGATTCAGGATTGCATCCTTCTCACGACGGATGCGAGTCTGAGAGGATGGGGAGCTGTCACCCAGGGGGCACAGTTCCAGGGCAGGTGGTCTGCCCCAGAGGCCCTACTTTCGATCAACATTCTGGAACTTCGGACTATCTACAATGCTCTGATTCAGGCATCCCATCTACTCTGGGATCAGGAGATCCAGGAGCAGTCGGACAACGCAACGGCAGTGGCGTACATCAATCGACAAGGAGGGACAAAAAGCAGGGCCTGCATGCGAGAAGTGTCAAGAATACTCCTCTGGTCAGAAAGAAATGCAAGAGCACTGTCCGCGATCTTCATTCTGGGAGTAGACAACTGGGAAGCGGACTTCCTGAGTCACCACGACCTCCACCCGGGAGAGTGGGTACTACACCCTCAGGTGTTTCAACAGATCATCGACAGGTGGGGATACCCACAGATCGACTTGATGGCCTCTCCCCTTAACAAGAAGCTTCGCTGCTATTGCTCACGTACCAGTGACCTTCACGCGAGCACAGTGGATGCGCTGACATTGCATTGGCCTTACCAGCTGGTCTACCTGTTTCCTCTGATTCTGCTGATCCCAAAGGTGCTCAAGTGGCTCAGGCATCAAAGAGTGAGAGCAATCTTGATTGCCCCGGAGTGGCCCCGAAGAGCGTGGTACACGGCTCTTCTGGACATGTCCGTAGAGAACCCTTGGCCTCTTCCTCTAAGAAGGGATCTTTCGTTTGATGGCATGGAAGTTGAATGGAACATCCTAGGTCACAAAGGGCTTTCCAAAAAGGTCATTGCCACTATGGTGCAAGCCATAAAACCTGTGATGTCAAAACACTATCATCATATCTGGCGGAGATATGTCTCTTGGTGCGAGGAACGCGCATATCCCTCTGCAGAATTCCACTTAGGAAAGTTCCTACGTTTATTGCAGGCTGGAAAGGATAAAGGCTTACGTCTGGGATCCAGATTTCAGCTCTTTCCATCTTCGTCCAGAAGAAGTTGTCTCTCTTGCTTGATAAAGCTGATTATTTACCTTAGAACACAAGCTATTTACTAATATCGTGAAGCCGTAATGGCCGCTGTCCCTCGTGCACGTGCTACGCACTTCGTACGCTATTTGCGTACAAAGACCTCGCACGTGGTACGCAAGTTACGTACACACGCTGCGCTGTGAGTACGGGATACACACAGCGAGCGTACACACAGATAATAACCTTTTAAACCTTACACAGAGTATGCTTATACTGTAATTCTTAGTGTTGAGATACTACAATGATATAACTGTTTAACCTTGGTCTGTAAGCTAGCTGTTTGAGCGATTAAGACGCTCCTCAGCAATGTAATAAACACACAATACCTTGCTAAGGTTCCAACACCTTTACTAACAATATTTAGCTAAGTAATAAAAGGAAAAACAGTTAACAGTTCATACACTACAGGCTAACATAAATATCTAACAGAATAACTAAACAGAAATATACACAACAGCGAACGATCGCAAACACAAATACATAGGCTAAGAATGAATGGCTTACATTAAACGGGTAACAAAGTGGCCACAGAGAAACATACCATACGGGGGAACACTCGCTAGCGCAACCGGATTCAGTCCTCCAATTATCAGAGATAAATGTTGAAGAGAGAGAGTACTGGCCGGTCTGGGGACAGTGACTCTTATATACACAACATACAGTGTGTCACGATCCGGGTATCTGGACGCCATTTCTTACCCATCAGATGCCTCCTAAGGCTGGCTCAGCGCTCCAGGACCGGATCCCATCCGTTATCCTGATGTGTACATTCCTGTATCCTCTCCTGTCACTCTGGGACGCTGTCACAGTAAACGCCATATTACACCTGGCATGGCGTCTCCCGCGGCCTCCGCCGCCGTCCCTGAACTTCTGCATGCAGAGTGTCTGAGTGGCGATTACGTCAGCCGCGGCCTCCGCTGTGTCCGCGTGGTTGGATGTGCATCTGTCAGCCTGGCGCCTCCTGTCTCCGGTGGCCGGCGCCGCCATTACTGTTTTCATTACCACATGGATTACAAACCAAACTTCCCTCCAAGTGTCTGCATGGGCGCAGCCATCTTGGATTCTGTCAGCTGATCATTTCCACCAATCTGTTCTCAGTATTGATAATCTGCATAATTGCCTAGCCAATCCCTTCCTTGCTGCAGGTATAAATACACTGTGCCTGAGCAAGGAAGGCGTCAGTGCTTTGGTTGTCAAACCTAGTTCCTGTTTGTCTCTCTCCTGTGATTGTCTTCCAGGTTCCAGCTCCTGTCTAAAGACTTCCACCATAGAGACCCGCACCAGCATTCCACCTGCGGTGTAGCCTGACTCTCCAATCCATTGTGGATTCATCTGTTTCCAGCTACAACATTACCTGCTTCCAGCTCAGCTTCCAGCAGAGTACAGCTTCCCTTAAAGGGCCGGTGTCCTTTCTACACTTTACCACTCTCCACCGGTATTATTATTTCTCCGCTCTCAAGTTCTACATTTCAGTTCATATTTCATCGCTCCCAAGTTCATTTATTATTTAACTGGTTCCAGCCAGTATCCACTCCGTGCTAACAACAGTCTGGTTCCAGCCAGTATCCACAGCAGCTGTTTTATCTTCAGCAACCCAGCTTTTCCTGGAACACCAGCTGGCACAATCCTGGGTTATCTCCATTGCTACAGTCGGGCCTGGTAAGGACTTTCCATCTAGAAGATCATAAAAACTATCTCACACTACCAGTGCCCTGTGGCTCCTGCCATCCTGTAGTACCCAGGAACTGTATTTATTCTTTGCTGACTTTTACGTTTTCTTTTACTGCTGCTGTGTTGCGGAGTTGTCATAATAAACATCATTGACTTTTATCCAAGTTGTCGTGGTCACGCCTTCGGGCAGTTATTATTCATGTTACTTACATGTCCAGGGGTCTGATACAACCTCCCAGGTTCCGGTACATCTCAGCCCCTACAACTGAGGCTGCCTCCCGTCAGCTCAGGCCCTCAGTTGTGACAGTAAGCACTGACCTAATGAATCCAGCCGGAGACCAGGATCAAGCGGCCAGGCCGATGCAAGAACTGGCAGCCCGACTTGAACATCAGGAGGCTGCACAGGGCCACATCATCCGCTGTCTCCAGGATCTCTCTACTCGGCTGGATGGGATTCAGACAACTCTCCGTGGATCAGGCGCGTCTGGTGCGTCAACCACAGTGACTCCAGCTATAACCCCACCCACCTTACCCATTTCTGCTCCACGTCTTCATCTACCAACGCCAGCAAAATTTGACGGTTCTCCAAGGTTCTGCAGGGGATTTCTCAACCAGTGTGAGATACAGTTTGAGCTACAACCTGGCAATTTTCCCAGTGACCGTACAAAAATTGCCTACATTATCTCTCTTCTCAGTGGCTCAGCCCTTGATTGGGCATCACCGTTATGGGAGAGGTCCGACATCCTGCTATCCTCCTACACTGCCTTCGTGTCAACATTCAGGCGTATCTTCGACGAGCCAGGCCGGGTAACTTCAGCTTCATCTGAGATTCTCCGTTTACGCCAGGGATCACGTACTGTAGGACAATATCTAATTCAGTTCCAGATCCTGGCATCCGAACTGGCATGGAACGACGAGTCCCTGTATGCTGCATTCTGGCATGGCTTATCTGAGCGCATTAAAGATGAGTTAGCTACCAGAGACTTACCTTCTAAGTTAGATGAGCTAATCTCACTCTGCACGAAAGTTGATTTACGTTTCAGAGAGAGAGCAACTGAGCGTGGAAGATCATCTGCTCCAAAATCTTCTGCTCCTCCTCCTCGTCAACTGTCACCATCTAAAGATGAGCCCATGCAACTTGGCCGTTCCCGTTTAACTCCTGCTGAGCGCCGAAGACGTCTCTCCGAGTCTCTCTGTCTTTATTGTGCAGCTCCGTCTCACACCATTAATGCCTGTCCCAAACGTCCGGGAAACTCCAAATCCTAGCTCGCCAAGGAGAGGGCCGGCTAGGAGTAATGATCTCCTCTCCATCTCCTCAAGATTGTAATCTCCCAGTCTCGCTTCAAGTTGCTCAACGTTATCGGAACGTCATTGCCCTCCTTGATTCCGGAGCAGCTGGGAACTTTATTACCGAAGCCTATGTTAAACGGTGGTCCCTACCCACCGAGAGACTTCCTTCGTCCATTTCTTTAACTGCCGTGGATGGCAGCAAAATTTTTGATGCAGTCATTTCTTTAAGGACTCTCTACCAGTTCGTCTGAGAGTGGGAGTTCTTCATTCCGAACTTATTTCTTTTTTAGTGATTCCAAGAGCCACACATCCTGTGGTCCTGGGCCTTCCATGGCTCCGTCTTCACAATCCTACAATTGATTGGACGACTACGCAAATCCTGGCATGGGGTTCCTCCTGTGCTGAGACATGTTTTTTTAAAGTATTGCCTGTCTGTTCTTCCTCCCCCAGGTCGTCTGATGTTCCACCTCCTCCATATCAAGATTTCACGGATGTGTTCAGTAAAGCTTCTGCTGATATCCTTCCTCCTCATAGAGAATGGGACTGTCCGATTGATCTCGTTCCAGGGAAGGTTCCACCTCGAGGCCGAACTTATCCGTTGTCTCTGCCTGAGACGCATTCTATGGAGGAATATATTAAAGAGAACCTAGCAAAGGGGTTCATTCGACCTTCTTCTCCAGCCGGCGCAGGCTTCTTTTTTGTAAAAAAGAAAGATGGTGGTCTGCGGCCGTGCATCGACTACAGAGGTTTGAACGACATTACCATCAAGAACCGTTATCCTTTACCCCTGATTACTGAGCTCTTTGACAGAGTTAGCGGAGCTACCATCTTTACAAAGCTGGACTTGCGAGGTGCATACAATCTCATCCGGATCCGTGAGGGTGACGAGTGGAAGACCGCCTTTAACACCCGTGACGGACATTATGAGTACCTCGTCATGCCCTTCGGATTGAGCAATGCTCCAGCTGTCTTCCAGCATTTTGTCAATGAGATCTTCAGAGACATTCTATACCGTCATGTCGTGGTCTATCTAGACGATATCCTCATTTTTGCCAACGATTTAGAGGAACATCGTTTTTGGGTTAAAGAGGTTCTGTCCCGTCTCCGTGTCAATCATCTCTATTGCAAATTAGAAAAATGCGTCTTTGAAGTCAAGTCCATTCCGTTTCTAGGGTACATTGTGTCCGGTTCCGGACTAGAGATGGATCCTGAGAAACTACAAGCAATCCAAAATTGGCCGGTACCCTTAACCCTCAAAGGGGTCCAGAGGTTCTTAGGGTTCGCCAACTATTACCGAAAGTTTATACGAGACTTTTCCACCATTGTGGCGCCTATTACTGCTTTCACTAAGAAGGGTGCTAACCCGTCCAAGTGGTCTGAAGAAGCCATGCAAGCATTTCATCTTTTAAAACAAAGGTTCATCTCTGCGCCTGTTCTGAAACAGCCTGACATCGACTCTCCTTTCATCTTAGAGGTGGATGCCTCCTCCGTTGGAGTAGGAGCGGTGTTATCTCAGAGGGCTAAGGATGGCCATTTACACCCTTGCAGTTTCTTCTCCCGGAAGTTCTCCCCAGCTGAGCGCAACTATGCCATTGGCGACCAGGAGTTGCTAGCCATCAAGCTCGCTCTAGAAGAGTGGAGGTATCTGTTGGAGGGAGCTTCTCATTCAGTCACAATACTTACAGACCACAAGAACCTTTTATACCTGAAGGGCGCACAATGTCTCAACCCTCGTCAGGCCAGATGGGCACTTTTCTTTTCCAGGTTCGACTTTAAACTCCAGTTCTGTCCGGGCTCTCAGAATCGCAAGGCCGATGCCCTTTCCCGCTCATGGGAGCAAGAAAATGAGTCAGAGTCTTCAGACAAGCATCCTATTATAAATCCGTTGGCATTCTCCACGGTAGGGATGGACTCTACGCCCCCATCAGGGAAAAGTTTTGTGAAGCCGATGCTAAGGAAGAAGCTCATGCATTGGGCCCATGCTTCCCGTTTTGCCGGACATACAGGTATCCAAAAAACCCTGGAGTTTATCTCTAGGTCCTATTGGTGGCCAACTCTGAAAAAGGACGTCTTGGAGTTTATTGCATCTTGCCCAAAGTGTGCCCAACATAAAGTATCCCGCCAGTCGCCTGCGGGGCAACTGGTTCCACTATCCGTTCCCCGTCGACCATGGACCCACTTGTCGATGGATTTCATTACAGACTTACCCATGTGCAACAAGTTCAATACCATCTGGGTGGTAGTTGACCGGTTCACCAAGATGGCACACTTCATTCCTCTCACCGGTCTTCCGTCAGCTTCCAAGTTGGCTCAAGTATTCATACAAGAGATCTTCCGACTCCACGGTCTTCCTGAAGAAATTATCTCAGATCGAGGAGTTCAATTCACAGCCAAATTCTGGCGAAGTTTATGTCAAGTCCTCCAAGTCAAGCTAAAGTTTTCCACGGCTTACCATCCTCAGACCAATGGTCAAACCGAGAGGGTGAATCAGGACTTGGAGGCCTTCCTCCGCATCTATGTGTCCTCCTCTCAAGATGACTGGGTTCAATTACTTCCCTGGGCCGAGTTCTGTCATAACAACCAGTATCATTCTTCATCTGCTTCAACACCATTCTTCACTAACTTTGGATTCCACCCTAAAGTCCCTGAGTTCCAACCGCTTCCAGCAACTTCTGTTCCCGCAGTGGATATCACCTTGCATCAGTTTGCCAATATCTGGAAGAGCGTACGATCAGCTCTGCTCAAGGCATCGTTCAGGTACAAGAAGTTTGCGGATAAGAAGCGTCGAGCAGTTCCTGCTCTCAAGGTGGGTGATCGGGTATGGTTATCCACGAAGAATTTGAGGTTAAGAGTTCCCAGTATGAAGTTTGCACCTCGCTATATCGGTCCTTTCAAGATTGAACAAGTCATCAATCCTGTTGCTTACAGACTCCAGTTGCCTCCCTTCTTAAAAATACCCAGGACATTCCATGTTTCCCTGTTGAAACCGCTGATCTTGAATCGGTTTCATTCCTCACTTCCTCCAACTCCGAAAGTCCAAACTCAACGAGGCGTTGAGTATGAAGTGGCCAAGATCCTGGACTCACGTCACCGTTACGGTCAACTACAATATCTTATTGACTGGAAGGGTTATGGTCCTGAGGAACGTTCATGGACCAATGCTTCTGATGTCCATGCTCCTGCCTTGGTCCGGAGATTCCATTCCAAGTTTCCTCAAAAGCCAAAGAAGTGTCCTGGGGCCACTCCTAAAGGGGGGGGGTGCTGTCACGATCCGGGTATCTGGACGCCATTTCTTACCCATCAGATGCCTCCTAAGGCTGGCTCAGCGCTCCAGGACCGGATCCCATCCGTTATCCTGATGTGTACATTCCTGAATCCTCTCCTGTCACTCTGGGACGCTGTCACAGTAAACGCCATATTACACCTGGCATGGCGTCTCCCGCGGCCTCCGCCGCCGTCCCTGAACTTCTGCATGCAGAGTGTCAGAGTGGCGATTACGTCAGCCGCGGCCTCCGCTGTGTCCGCGTGGTTGGATGTGCATCTGTCAGCCTGGCGCCTCCTGTCTCCGGTGGCCGGCGCCGCCATTACTGTTTTCATTATCACATGGATTACAAACCAAACTTCCCTCCAAGTGTCTGCATGGGCGCAGCCATCTTGGATTCTGTCAGCTGATCATTTCCACCAATCTGTTCTCAGTATTGATAATCTGCATAATTGCCTAGCCAATCCCTTCCTTGCTGCAGGTATAAATACACTGTGCCTGAGCAAGGAAGGCGTCAGTGCTTTGGTTGTCAAACCTAGTTCCTGTTTGTCTCTCTCCTGTGATTGTCTTCCAGGTTCCAGCTCCTGTCTCAAGACTTCCACCATAGAGACCCGCACCAGCATTCCACCTGCGGTGTAGCCTGACTCTCCAATCCATTGTGGATTCATCTGTTTCCAGCTACAACATTACCTGCTTCCAGCTCAGCTTCCAGCAGAGTACAGCTTCCCTTAAAGGGCCGGTGTCCTTTCTACACTTTACCACTCTCCACCGGTATTATTATTTCTCCGCTCTCAAGTTCTACATTTCAGTTCATATTTCATCGCTCCCAAGTTCATTTATTATTTAACTGGTTCCAGCCAGTATCCACTCCGTGCTAACAACAGTCTGGTTCCAGCCAGTATCCACAGCAGCTGTTTTATCTTCAGCAACCCAGCTTTTCCTGGAACACTAGCTGGCACAATCCTGGGTTATCTCCATTGCTACAGTCGGGCCTGGTAAGGACTTTCCATCTAGAAGATCATAAGAACTATCTCACACTACCAGTGCCCTGTGGCTCCTGCCATCCTGTAGTACCCAGGAACTGTATTTATTCTTTGCTGACTTTTACGTTTTCTTTTACTGCTGCTGTGTTGCGGAGTTGTCATAATAAACATCATTGACTTTTATCCAAGTTGTCGTGGTCACGCCTTCGGGCAGTTGTTATTCATGTTACTTACATGTCCAGGGGTCTGATACAACCTCCCAGGTTCCGGTACATCTCAGCCCCTACAACTGAGGCTGCCTCCCGTCAGCTCAGGCCCTCAGTTGTGACACAGTGTACTACAAAGGGCCCTACAATCTTATTGTTCATTGGACACAGGAATGTCTCTCCGCATTATAACAATAGGTCATAGGTTAGTTTGAACAGGTGGGCTGTGACTATATCAAACTGCTCAGGTGGGAGGGAATCTCAGAATTCCCGCCGCATGGATAATGAACCGCAAATATAGTAAGTGTCCAGAAACTACTAATAGACATAACTATACGCAGGAGCGATTAATCTTTTCCTAACCAGCACCGGATTGTTTCTAATAAAATGTTCTTTAGTTAGGTACCAAACACCACTGCTCGAACCCTGTCTGACCCTTCGTATCATGCAAAGAGGAATTCCTCTGTCCAGGGACCAGTTACATTAAACAAACTTACAGTTATTATTAAGGGGAACATTATCTATAAAACATACTATTTGGTTTTACTATGTAACATTTGAGTCGCCCGCTAGACGCACACAAACTCTACCGTAAATGCACATACCACGCGCTCGAGCGCATGGCCGAGGAAGTGCCATCACGCAGCTGCGAGTATCCGCACGCACGGGAGAGAATGTGCACGTGCAGCGGGCAAGCGCATGGGGTGAATATATGGCAACGTGTAGCGTGATATTTTTCCGACTTTGACAGTCCACCCTTTGGCAGTCATCAATAACTGCCACTTCCTAAAACAGTTCAAAAAAAGAAAAATATATGTCAACATGTAAATACCTTTTTATGATTGGGTAGAGGGAGGAGAGGAGAAGGTGGGAAAAAGGTATGACCTAGTGAGATAGTAGAAGCATGTGTGTATGAATCCATGTTTGAGGGGTCATGTATCATCGTGCCGTACGTGTTTTAAATCAAGCTTCGAGGTATTGCGAAGTATACATTTGAATCCTTCTTATCCCTTATCAGGGATCTGTGGATGGGCTGTCAAACTCTACCGAGCTCTTTTCGGCTTTTGGTTGCAACAAATGGGGAGCACATTTAGTTGATGATACATGAAGGGGGGGGGACATGTGAATGCTGATATATGTGTCTATATTCCCTATCGACTATGTGTGTTGAGAATAAGAAACAATCGTTATAAATGCAGTCGTAAACTATGTGAGTTTATATAAACAGTCGCCGATTGAGGGCTTGTCTGATGTCTTGTCTTGATGTACATGTTGTCTGATGTCTCTCGGTGCTTTTGCTATAAATAGCGAGCAAAAGTTGTTCCATTGTCCATAAAGTTACAGTCTCTAAAATATTGGGCTATCGTAAAAGTTAAAGTCACTAGGGATATTGGGGGCTTGTAGCATAGTTCATCAATGGTCTGTATAAAAGAGGTTGTCAAATTCTTCTTCCAAGCGGATGTCTTTGTACCTTGGAGGAAAACAAAGGATAAACGGGTGAAAGAAACGGACCGTGGAATCACATTTTCATCACAACATTGTCTCTATCGTTGGGTCATAAATCAAATTAGTTGTTGTTATTACAGTGTCCTCGCTCCTCAGACTCATCACTCTAGTACTAACTTTACACTTCGTTAAAGCCCGAACGCATCTAAATATCAGGCCAACCAATATGACGACTCCCAGAATACACAAGAGAAATTTTCTTACATCCATTATAATACCTTGGGCCCATTCTCCTAAACCCGAGAACCAATTTCGTGGGTTCAACCATGACACCCAACTGGTCAGCTTATTGCCCACAGCGGCGAGAGTGAGATTATGTCTCCTTCGGAACTCCCACTTTAATTGTAAAATGTCATCCATCTTATGGTCTATGACCTCGGCTGGGTCCTCCGTGCTGTTTGTAATGTACGTGCAGCACTTTATTCCATATTGAGTTGCTAGGGTAACACAATACCCGCCTGTCACAGCTGTGAGGTAATTGAGAATCATCCTATGCTGAACCAGTTCTGTTTTGTAGGCTTGTAACTCTTTCCCAGTGTACCTGAATGTGTCGTCATACATTTCGGTGATATTGTCTAATAAATTTGCAAGCGCAGATATATATCTATAATTTATCACCCCTCTGGCGGTACGAGTGATATCTAACGCGAGTAGGAATTGAATCCCGGTGGATGCATGGATCAGATCAGAGGCCGGATGCTCTGTCCTCTCTATCAGGTGCCGTTTAACGACGTGCTCGTAATGAGTGTGAGTATAAGGAGCTTGGGCACTGCGGTGAATATCTTTCAATTTGTTATGGGATACAGTCATTACTTCATGCAGTACTTTTCCAATATAACACAATCCCTCTGAGTTTGGGGCAAGCCACTTATACGCCTTCCTCCCGCATATGAAATATGCATCATCGGGGAGAACATATGGGACGGAGTATGACATAACCATGTTACAAATTTTCCATGTGAAATCTCCTAACCCTAATTCTCCCATCTGTTTAGTACACGTATCTGTTTGTACGATATGTGCACAGTATCCTGGTGATACTTCTCCAACTCGCATGGTCCTACTTCCTAAAGTGTACCTATACCGGAAACATTTTCTATGGTCGGCTATCTGGCGTATAAGTTCTGTGTCTATGGGCATTCTGTCGGCTCTATGTGAGAATGTCATGGTTTGATTACTCCATGACACTTCCCAATTTCCCGGCTTTCGGGGATTGGAAATGTTAAAGCATACTAAAGTCCTATCCACATGATATTGGTGGAGCTTCAAACTAGGAGGACTAGAGATATTAAACCTCTTGTCCACCGGCCTCCCACCACTTAGCTCAAGTACCTCTCCTACAGTTAAAGGGAATGGTACTAGTCCTGATTTGCTATGACCTTGAGGTACTTGAGAGCATACCCAACAGTCTGTCTGATTTAACACTTTACCCACTAAGGAGTGATAGTCACTCAATGGATGCCGGTCCATGTGGTCATTAAAACTGGACTGACATTTCTTGATGCACCCATCCTCAACTATATTGTCACAATGCCTACAGATGCAGTTCTCTTCAGCTAACAATCCTTCACAATTCCTTCTATTGTCAATGCTACCAGATCGTTTTCTGATACTCGCCTTTACTCGGAGATTATGTTGCTCTTGGAAAACCATGCCTCCATCCTGGTCATCAGAACCCATTCCCGATCCTTTCTCGACCTCCATGGTGCTCTCACCGAAACAGACTGCTCTGGTCAACATCATGGTCAACAGGAAAATCCGGATCACAGTCTCTTGGGGCAAGTCCATCTTATAGGAGGAAAAGGAGACAAATAAGAAGGGGGAAAGGAAATAGGAGGGAGGTGGGAACTGGAGAAAATAACAAATGGGAAAAAGAAATCTGGCTCGACAAACGCCTCTGGTCTTATTATTCTCAGTGCTCAGGTGTCGTCTCAATCTTCCCTGAACAGACACTCTAGTGATACAACCTCTACCGTCTGTTCTTTATCACGAGACCTCTTTGGGTCAGCAACCTTTTTACAATGAGACGAATGGACCCAAGTCTCCCTCTCGGCAACCTTCAATGCAGTTGTGCTGGTCAATAAGACTTGATATGGTCCTTCCCATCTGTCAAAAAGGCAACCTGAGCGTAGAAAATTCCGTATCATTACATAATCCCCAGGTTCAATGTCATGACAATTACTGTCTGGCAAATCAGGAATCACCAACTTTAGATTATCATTCTGATTCCTCAATTGCTTACTCATCTTAACCAAGTACTTTACAGTGACTTCATTGTTACATTTCAAATCATCCTGGGGGTTAATCATAACATGGGGTTGTCGACCAAACAGAATTTCAAAAGGAGACAGATTAAGAGGGGACCTGGGAGTGGTTCTGATGCTGTATAATACGATTGGCAAAGCTTCAGGCCATAACAGTCCTGTTTCAATCATTACCTTGCTCAATTTATTTTTAGTAGTGCTGTTTACTCTTTCCACCTTCGCACTTGCCTGGTGGCGGTACGGAGTGTGCAGCTAACTATTAATTCCCATCAACTTGCACATTGTTTGAAAGACTTCACCTGTGAAATGGGTACCCCTATCGCTTTCAATTATTCTAGGGATACCGTACCTACACACAAATTCCTGCACAATTTTCTTTGCAGTAAACACAGCGGTATTTGTGGCCGCGGGAAATGCTTCAACCCAATTTGAGAACACATCAATACAGACCAATACATACTTTAAATTTCTACAAGGTGGCAATTGTATGAAATCAATTTGTATTACCTGAAAAGGGCCATCTGTCGGAGGGATATGGGATGGCTCTGTCGGTATTGCCTTTCCGATATTCTTTCTCAAGCAGGTGAGACATGTCATCGCTCTTTTACCCGCATGGGAAGAAAATCCTGGGGCGCACCAATAAGCTCTTACCAACTTACACATTCCTTCTTTGCCTAGATGAGTCAGCCCATGTGCAGCTTCCGCTAGACTTGGAAGGTATGCTCTGGGTGCCACTGGCTTACCCTGTCCATCTGTCCAGAGTCCTGAGGACCCCTGGCCATATCCTTTTGACCTCCAAACTGCCTTTTCCTGTGGGGAACACAAGTTTTGCATTTCACATAATTTCTGTTTGTTTACAGTATTAAATACCATCAGTCGTGTACTATCTGTTTGTATGGGGTTACCGGCTGCTGATTTAGCAGCTTCGTCTGCTCGGCTGTTACCAAGTGATACCGGGTCTTGGCTATATGTGTGAGCTTTACACTTGATAACAGCCACTCTGTCGGGTTCCTGTATCGCTGTTAGAAGTCTTTTGATGTGGGCTGCATGCGCTACGGGTGTGCCAGCTGCCGTCATGAAATTCCTGAGGCGCCATAGGGCCCCGAAATCATGGACTACTCCGAAGGCGTACCTAGAATCTGTGTAAATATTGGCTGACTTGCCCTTAGCCAATTCGCATGCTCTGGTTAGGGCAACCAGTTCAGCAACTTGTGCTGAGTGTGGTGGGCCTAGCGGTTCTGCTTCTATGGTACTTTGGTCATCTACGACTGCGTATCCAGTACACAAGTCTCCCGAGTACGTCTGTCTGTGACAACTACCGTCAGTGTAGAAAGTAAAATCTACATCTTCCAGTGGGTTGTCACTGATGTCAGGCCTTGCCGTGAAATTTTGGGTCAAATATTCCATACAATCATGCGTGTCATCCCCTGTATTAAATCCTCCTTAACCATCACTCTCATCCTCCACCCTTTGTGCCTGTCCAGGCACACCTGGGAGATACGTTGCAGGATTTAATGCGCTGCATCTCCTTATGGTGATGTTTACGGGGGCCATCAATGCCAATTCCCATCTTGTAAACCGCGCTGATGAGATGTGTCTGGTTTGGGCCGAATTCAGTAAGGCTGACACTGCATGTGGTGTATGAATTGTGAGGTTGTGTCCTAGCACTACATCTTCGCTCTTTGTGACTAGCAATGCTATTGCTGCAACACTTCGCAAGCATGTGGGGAGGGATCGCGCTACCGTATCTAGCTGAGCGCTATAGTAGGCTACTGGCCTGCTGGCATCACCATGCTTCTGGGTTAAGACACCTGCTGCGCACCCAGCACTCTCTGTTCCGTACAGCTCAAAGGGTTTTCCATAGTCTGGCATACCTAATGCCGGTGCCTGCGTTAGGCACTGTTTAAGTCTCTCAAATGCCATCTCGGATTCGTCTGTGTGCGAAATCCGATCAGGTTTGCTTGATGAGACCATCTCCTGCAAAGGTAGGGCCAGTATGGAAAAACCTGGGATCCAGTTACGGCAATACCCACACATTCCTAAAAACGTTCTAATTTGTTGCTGGGTTTGTGGCAGGGTCATGTCACGAATTGCTTGAATTCTGTCAGCGGTAAGGTGTCTCAGTCCTTGTGTTAGACAGTGTCCCAAATACTTCACACGGGTCTGGCATAATTGTAACTTGTCCTTGGAAACCTTGTGTCCTGTGTCTGAAAGATGAAACAGGAGTTGTTTCGTATCTCTCAGGGACGCTTCCAGTGAATCTGAACACAGCAGTAAATCATCTACATACTGTATCAATATTGATCCACTCTCTGGTTGGAAAGACTGTAAACAATCATGCAGGGCCTGTGAGAAAATACTTGGACTATCTATGAAACCTTGTGGTAAGCGAGTCCAAGTGTACTGAACTCCTCTGTATGTGAATGCAAATAAGTATTGACTGTCAGGGTGCAGAGGTACCGAGAAGAAAGCGGAGCAGAGGTCAATCACAGTGAAAAATTTGGCAGTGGGAGGGATTTGCATAAGGATAACAGCTGGATTTGGCACTACAGGGAATTGACTCTCAACTATTTTGTTGATCCCTCTTAGATCCTGTACTAATCTGTAACCCCTCCCCCCACTCTTTTTAACAGGGAAGATGGGACTATTGGCAGTGCTGGACGTCCTTACCAGAATGCCCTGTTGTAGCAAGCGCTCTATTACAGGGTAAACTCCTAACTCCACCTCTGGCTTCAGAGGGTATTGTGGGATTTTTGGAGCTGTCCTACCATCTTTTACTTGCACAACTACTGGGGCTACGTTTGCCATCAATCCAGTGTCTTGTCCGTCCTTGGTCCAAAGTGACTCCGGTATCTGGGAAGTCATTTCTTCTACCTTGGACGGACACCTATTTACAACAACAGTGTGTGACATTAATCTTGTTGGGGAGTCTAGCATATCCTGCGCTTCATGAGCGTGGTTTTCAGGTATATCCAAGAACACACCTTCAGGAGTACAATATATGACGCATCCCATTTTGCACAGTAAATCTTTCCCTAGGAGATTAGTCGGAGCCGATGCAGCCAGCAGAAAAGAATGCTTGGTATGCAAAGGCCCTATCGTAATCTCTGCTGGTTTGCTTAAAGGATATTGTCGCACTACTCCTGTTACTCCCATGGCTGGAATTGTTTTACCAGTGGTTCTCATGCCCACGGTCGAATTTATCACTGACTTGGCCGCCCCCGTATCTACAAGGAAATTTAGAGATTTACCAGCTACATCAATTGTGACCTCGGGTTCACTTCCAAGGCTCGCAATTAATTTTACTGGCTGCAGATTACAGGTGTGGCCCCACCCCTATGGTGCGTGGTGACCTCCCTGCATTGCGCTGGCAGCTATTACCTGTGAAGGGGGTAAATGGGAAATATCAGAGACTTGCCAGTTTCTTCTTGGGGGATACCTTCTTGTTTCCCCTGCGTGTGGCTCATAACTCCGTCTGCGGTCCTTGATCCCAATCTCGTATGTCATGTCGTTGTCTAGGGTTTTTATATGCATTGTGTGGGTTACTGGTGCAGTTACGTGCAAAATGACCTTCCCTGCTACAATTGTAACATTTTACCATATACGGCTTACCACCAGGGGTCTGAGATTTAGACTGAGGCGGCCTTGTTGTAAGGGCTTGGATACTTATCGCCATCAGTTTATCACCCTGTGACTCCCTGCGTCTTGTGATGTTCCTGTCGTGCCCAACAGCAGTCTCTCTTAAGGCGGCCACCGACATACCTCTCCAGTTAGAGTGAATGGTTTGTACCCTATTCCTTAATACCTCCTTTAAACCGTCCATCAAGACGGACACCGCTACCTCTCTATGGTGTATATTTGCCTCAATGTCCACGATCCCAATATATTTAGCCATTTCGTCCAGTGCCCGGTGGAAATAGTCAGAGGCTGTTTCTCCTTCCGTTTGTTTGATGGAGAAAATTTTGTTCCATTTTACCACAGCTGGGAAGTATATTCCCAGCTGCAGATTGATTCTGGTAACATTATCTTGATTGTACTCATCCGTAAGGGGTACCTCTTCATCTAATTTACAGTCAGCTATAAATTTCACAGGGTCAATACTAGAGGGCAGGCATGCCCGCAGTAGTGTCCGCCAATCTTTGTTGTTAGGTTCAGTGGAGTTACCCAGGTCCTTAATGAACCTCTGACATGCGGCTAAATCTTTTCTGGGATCAGGGAATTCAGACAAAATTGTTCTTAATTCTGCTCGGGACCAGGGACAGTGCATTGCAATATTCCTGATGGGTGTGACCCCATTTGTGTCGGTCTTCCCATTGGGGACCGCTATCACTCTAACAGGATTAAGATTAATTACTTCACTCTGGGTTGATTCTACAGTGTGTGGTGCAACAGTTTCAGCATATTGTACAGTGCCGTACTTACCTCTAGATACAACCTCACCTGTCCCTGAACTATGGGCCTTTGATACCCCTCTTACTGGTTGGGCGATTCCCACTAGAGTATCGTTTATGGTGGCCGCTAGAGAGAGAGCTGAAATTGTAGTGGGCTCATCTTCCTGGTCGTGTTCCTGGGGGAAGTTTAAAATGGGATACAACTCGCATGGGTTAGCGTTAGTATCAACATTTGCATTAACTTTCATTTTATTCTTATCACTACTACATTGGTTAGGTGCACCCTTATCGTACACCCGCATGTCATTCTCTGCAGCCACTTTTTCCCCTACTATATACGGTGGTGGTGCCGTTGCTATCAGACTCCTACCAGGATTTGAATTTGCTTTCTGAGCTAATTCCTGTTGTATTTCACTTTCCTGTTGCCATACCTGTTAACAATCATAATGTCTAATCCTCTGCTTTGCAGATTTTATTAGACCTATCCTTTTTCTTAGATTCTGCAATACCTCAGGGTTCAAACTGCCTACCCGGGGAAACTGCTCCCCATCATCCTCTGTCATTCGTTCCCATTCTTTGCAAAATACCTGTGTGTGTGATCCGTATTTTTCACACATTCTATACCGCGCTGACCCTTTGGGCCAACAAATACCAACGTGAACCCTTGTTGGACGTCCCTTCTTTGAGCAATTGGCCCCCATTGTTTGCAGATATTGCTGTCTCAGCGAATTCTTGCAAAACAAACCAAGTTGCCCGCGGTAAGGCGACGGTGAAAGTTCAACTAGTGCCTTCACTCACTTTACGCCCCAATTGGCCAATATGAGTTCCAACAATGTGCCCACCACTGGACGTACCCAATTCGCGGGATCTTTTTGTAACCTCTATTTACTGGGGCGTGTGGGAGTATGCTACCCTCCCCAGTAAGTATTGGTTGTTGGAGATTTCCTGAGTGAACAGCGAAACTCCCTTAAAATAACAAAAACCTACACAAATCACGTTCGAATGTACAAATAGCGTTTATGATCCCACAGTAAATTTTAATGGGTATCAAGGTAACAAACTAATGCACACAATTACGTGCGGTCCAGTCGCACTGCGCATAAGTAACTTAATATTTATACGCTGTATGACCAACGGAATCGGTTGTTTAGGCTGCGAAACCTTCAGCCGGAGCTCAACTTGTCTATATGGGTACTACGCAAAACCCCCCGGGCTGCCCCTAAACCTTCGCAGTCCTTTTGTCTGCGGATACTACTTGCTCCTTTTACCTTGTATAATGTTAACGCGGGCAAGCCAGTCCCACGCCACCAAGTGTCCACTCACCTGATGTGGTCTCCGACGGGATCCCGATTTCTGGGTTCACAAAATAATACCTTAATTTCCACACTCACTCCTACTCACTCATATGCACACTGATCTTTCTGTACAGAAATTTCTTTCATACAGGCAGTAGTCCAATCCCTGGGTTTTGCAATAGAAAAAGGTTCTCTTTTAACTAAGCTTTTTGGAAACTGAACAAACCTGTGCTATTATCAGGTGGCTATACTATACCGCCCCCACTAAAACAATGTTATCGTGTGATTTGAGTCTCGGTGGGCGTATCCGTACGCTCCGTTGCGTAAACACGCCAGGTGCGTATGCCTTTGTGTTGCGTACGTAATCTCGCACGTTGCCCGAGACACGTATGCACAAAGTCTAGATATGCCCACAGCAACGCAACTAACACGCTTCTATAAATGTAAACGATGTTCAACTGTAATCGCTTACCGTACACCACACAGTATTTGCTATGCTGTGTGCGTGTCCTTTACAATTATTCTCTTAAAAATGATCCTTTATAATCTCAACTAAATAGCACCAGATTTCCTCAGCACGTCTCTAATAATCGATTCTAATGGCAACAAGAGAGTGAGATGCAACAATGTAGGTGTGTGCGTGCGTAAAATAGACAGTTTTAAAAGATAATAGCGTATTGTTCTTACCTTCCGGTTCCGGATTCCACCAGCACTCCTACAGCGTAGCGAAACAGACGCTGCCAGCACTACTGTATCCCTCACCACTAATACGGATACGAAGGGATACTACTTTCCCGCCCTTTGCTGATAGATAAAGTCTGTGTTCGCTAGTGCGGATATGTGGAGGACGGACGAGGTCCCAATTGATAAAGCTGATTATTTACCTTAGAACACAAGCTATTTACTAATATCGTGAAGCCGTAATGGCCTCTGTCCCTCGTGCACGTGCTACGCACTTCGTACGCTATACACTTCGTACGGGATACACACAGCGAGCGTACACACAGATAATAACCTTTTAAACCTTACACAGAGTATGCTTATACTGTAATTCTTAGTGTTGAGATACTACAATGATATAACTGTTTAACCTTGGTCTGTAAGCTAGCTGTTTGAGCGATTGAGACGCTCCGATTACCCTCAGCAATGTAATAAACACACAATACCTTGCTAAGGTTCCAACACCTTTACTAACAATATTTAGCTAAGTAAAAAAAGGAAAAACAGTTAACAGTTCATACACTACAGGCTAACATAAATATCTAACAGAATAACTAAACAGAAATATACACAACAGCGAACGATCGCAAACACAAATACATAGGCTAAGAATGAATGGCTTACATTAAACGGGTAACAAAGTGGCCACAGAGAAACATACCATACGGGGGAACACTCGCTAGCGCAACCGGATCCAGTCCTCCAATTATCAGAGATAAATGTTGAAGAGAGAGAGTACTGGCCGGTCTGGGGACAGTGACCCTTATATACACAACATACAGTGTACTACAAAGGGCCCTACAATCTTATTGTTCATTGGACACAGGAATGTCTCTCCGCATTATAACAAAAGGTCATAGGTTAGTTTGAACAGGTGGGCTGTGACTATATCAAACTGCTCAGGTGGGAGGGAATCTCAGAATTCCCGCCGCATGGATAATGAACCGCAAATATAGTAAATGTCCAGAAACTACTAATAGACATAACTATACGCAGGAGCGATTAATCTTTACCTAACCAGCACCGGATTGTTTCTAATAAAATGTTCTTTAGTTAGGTACCAAACACCACTGCTCAAACCCTGTCTGACCCTTCGTATCGTGCAAAGAGGAATTCCTCTGTCCAGGGACCAGTTACATTAAACAAACTTACAGTTATTATTAAGGGGAACATTATCTATAAAACATACTATTTGGTTTTACTATGTAACATTTGAGTCGCCCGCTAGACGCACACAAACTCTACCGTAAATGCACATACCACGCGCTCGAGCGCATGGCCGAGGAAGTGCCATCACGCAGCTGCGAGTATCCGCACGCACGGGAGAGAATGTGCACGTGCAGCGGGCAAGCGCATGGGGTGAATATATGGCAACGTGTAGCGTGATATTTTTCCGACTTTGACATGCTGGAGGTTCAGACTTTCTTGCGAGGGTGCTTCACATACAACCTCCATTCGTGCCGCCTACGGCATTTTGGGATCTGGTTGTAGTGTTACGCTTTCTACAGTCCTCCTGGTTTGAACCTCTGACGACGGTAGAAGACAAGTACCTCACGTGGAAAACTGTGATATTACTGGCCCTGGCTTCTGCTAGGCGTGTCTCAGAATTGGGGGCCTTCTCATGCAAAAGTCTGTACTTGGTATTTTCCGAGAACGCAGCGGAGCTCAGTACTAGACGGCAGTTCCTGCCGAAGGTGGTCTATACGTTTCATTTGAATCAACCTATTGTGATTCCGTCCAGTTCTGGCACTTCTGCTCCTCTGGAGGCATTGGATGCAGTGCGAGCCTTGCAAATCTATGTCAAGAGGACGGCTCGGATCAGAAAGACTGATTCCTTGCTCGTGCTGTATGATGCGCAGAAAAATGGTTGCCCTGCTTCAAAGCAGTCCATTGCTCGTTGGATTAGGCTTACTATCCAACAGGCCTATGCGTCGGCAGCCTTACCTGTTCCACAGTCTCTGAAGGCCCACTCTACCAGATCGGTGGGCTCTTCCTGGGTGGCTGCCCGTGGAGTCTCGGCCCTACAACTATGCCGAGCTGCTACCTTGTCGGGTAAGAACACCTTTGGGAAGTTCTACAAGTTTGATACTCTCACCAAAGAGGATACCCAGTTTGAGCAGGTGGTGCTGCAGATGTCTCCGCACGTTCCCGCACGTTCTGGAAGCTTTGGGACATCCCCATCGTACTAATTCTGTCCCCAATATCCCTTATTGATGCTAGAGAAAATAGGATTTTAAATACCTACCGGTAAATCCTTTTCTCGTAGTCCATAAGTGATATTGGGTGCCCGCCTCTGTACGCTGACTTTCTGCAGGTTCTCTGTTATGTGTTCCTGTTCAGCTGTTGCTGTTAATGTTGCCAGTCGTTGATGGCTAGGTTATATGTTGGTGTGTACATCTCACCACACTTTTTGTTGTTATGTTCCTTCTCTCAAGTATGTCATTCTCCTTCGGGCACTGTTTTACCTATAACTGACCTGTAGGAGGAGGCATAGAGGGGAGGAGCCAGCACACCCAGTTGAAGAAATTTAAAGTGCACTTGCTCCTTTGGACCCGTCTATACCCCATCGTACTTATTCTGTCCCCAAATCCCTTATAGACTACGAGAAAAGGCTTTTCCGCAGCGGTGCAAGTGGGTGGGTACAGCGTACCCTTAAGAATTTAGCCGTGGGTCCGCCGTACCCACCGCCGACAGGCCTCCGCTCCCTCTCTCCCTCCCTCCCTCCATCTGCTGCTGCTCACCACCGCTGCTGCTTGAGGGGAAGAGAGCGCAGCGTGCACCTCTCCTGCCCCTCAGTGTCTCCCTTCAATTCAGCGCCGGCCCATGAGCCAATCAGAGCTCGCGGACTGGCAGCCAAGGCTCCTGATTGGCTGCCGGAACGCGAGCTTTGATTGGCTCACGGATCGGCGCTGAATTGAAGGCAGACACCTGCACCGCCGCCGGAGACTGAGGGGCAGGAGAGGCGCGTGCTGCACTCTCCTCCCCTCACACACAGGATAGCAGCAGCGGTGAGTAGCAGGGGAAGGGGGGGACTGGGGGCATATCTGGCACTGCGGGGACATGTGTATCAGGCACTGGGGGCATATCTGGCACTGGGGGCACATGTGTATCTGGCACTGCGGGCATATCTGGCACTGCGGGACATGTGTATCTGGCACTGGGGGCATATCTGGCACTGTGGGGGCATTTCTGTATCTGGCACTGGGGGGACATGTGTATGTGGCACTGGGGGCATTTCTGTATGTGGCACTGGGGGCATTTCTGTATGTGGCACTGGGGGCATATCTGGCACTGTGGCGGCATTTGTGTATCTGGCACTGGGGGGCAATGTATATCTGACACAGTGGGGGCATTTGTGTATCTGGCACTGTGAGGTAATGTATATCTGGTACTTTAAGGGCATTTGTGTATCTGGCACTGTGGGGCAATGTGTATCTGGCACTGTGAGGCAATGTATATCTGGCACTGTGGGGGCATTTGTGTATCTGGCACAGTGAGGCAATGTGTATCTGGCACTGTGGGGCAATGTATATCTGGCACTGTGGAGCAATGTATATCTGGCAATGTGGGGCAAAGTGTATCTGGCACTATTGGGGTCATGTGTATCTGCCCCTCCCCCCGTATGTGTATCACGCCCCTATTTTCATTGACCATGCCCCATGTGGCATTTGGCCACACCCATTTTTTGGCACACACAGACATTTTTTCTACTTGCATCACTGCTTTACCGGTAGGTATTTAAAATCCTATTTTTGCCACTGCCAAGTGCCACAGATGTGTGAGACAAGAAAGACCTCAAACAACTGCAGGGGAAGGTGTGTAGTTAAATTGGATTGGACAGGCAGCGCCTTTACTATATCCATCACCAGGGCCAGACGGGCCATCTGACAATTATGGCAAATTGCAGAGTGGCCGGTCCAGCCGCATATCACATATAGTAACGGACGCTGTCAGAGCAGCTCCGCCTCCTGGTGCTCTGCTCAGCCGCCCGGCATACGGAGACACGGGGGCGTGCTGCGAGTGCCACACCCACTTAAGTCGTAACTACGCCCCCCCCCCCCCCCCCCCCCCAGCTGCGCGTACAGTGCGATGCCCGGGCTGCTTTAGAGCCCCAGTCCGTCCCTGCCAGGAATTAGTGAATATGATCGAAATATTGCAGTTTTTCTAAGGTATTCATGGAGTTCCGGAAGAGGGAGGAGTTGTTTTTTTTTTTAAAAAGAGAGAATTCTAGAACCAGATAACATGCTTTCAAATAGAACTGAGGAAATCTGAAATGTGACATAAAGAAGAACCTTAATTTACTTTTTTTGCTATAGAGAAGATAATGGATTAATGGAATAATTTCCCAGCAATTGTTATTCGTACTCATACAGTAAAATATTTCTGAAAAACATATCTGTAATATTGCTAAGATTTTGGAAAAGGGCACAAACTAGAGGCGGAGAGCTGTTAGTTCTTTAATAATGCTAACATTTTTTATTTCCTTATTGAAAATAGTGTTGGGACTTTAAAGGGTATAACACCCCCGCATGTTTTTTTCTTGTTTGTTTGTTTGTTTGTTTTTTTCCAACTAATTAAAAGTTATGTTGTGATCTATAGTTCTTTGTCTTATTTGCCACCACTGAGCTCATCTTGTTCCTGAACACTCAGTCCTCGTTCTGTTCATGTTCCAGGTGGAAATCCAGACATGCTGCATTTTCTTTCCGAGTGACAGTCTGCCATCACCCAGTACCATCGTGTCCAGCGACATTCCAGGGACGGTGAGAAGCTGGTACCACAGCCAGGTCCCGATGCCAGGAACCCTTGTTATCTGCTTGCCGCAAATCAAAATAATGAGCGCAGGGCATAAATACATGGAACCAATTCAAGAGATCCCATTTATTGTGCCGAGACCTATAGTGGAAGAAGGTAATGTTATTTTTCTTGAACATGTTCATATAGTTCCACTTTCCCATAGTTGGGACAATTGGTGAAGATAAGATAATGTAAAATATTAATCTTTCAGGAAATTGCTTTACTCTTGTTCTTCATACAGATTTGCTGATCTGAAAAATAATAGTAATGTAGTGTATAAAGCACTGTTCTCCTACTAGTACTTTACATTTGCATTAACAGCTCAAAATAAGCTTAACAGAAAAGAGAATTTAGCATTTGGGTTGTATTTTTGTTTTTTTAGGAACTAAAGGGAAATGAGTGAAATGCGTGCATAAACAAATTAGTCTATTTTTGATGGATTCTTGAGTGGGGGCCTCGATATGTGCGAGGCAGCGAGTTCCACAAAGCTAAAAGCTCAACCACCAATAAGGTATCAGAAGCTGCTTCAGGTACCTTGGGCCCTGGTCACGTAGGGCTTTGCAATTCAGAAATTAATCTTGAAATAGTTTCTCAATCTTACAGGCAGCAGTGGAGGGACTAGAGAATGGGTGTTATGTGGCTGGAACGGGGCTGGTTGGTTAACGGCCTGACAGCTGCGGTTTGTACCAGCAGTAAGCAGTACAATTCTTTCCCTGGGAGACCTCGGTAGAGTGCATTGCAGTAGTCTAGGTGAGATGATACAAATGCATGTATGACTTTAGGCAGATCTTCTGAGGGAAGTGTTTGACTCTTGCTATGTTCTTCAGACGAAAGAATAAGGATTTGATTGTGGCCGACAACTAATGTTAAGTGTCAAGCCACCATCCAGGATAACACCAAGATCTTGCACATGTTCAGTTTTTTTTTTATTCAAACTTCCATGTCCAGTTGGTTGGCTATGCTGCAGTTTTGTCCTTTGATCTATGAAAAGTAGCTGTGTTGGGATAAGGTCAAAATCCCAACAGTCGGGATCCTGACAGTCAGTAGACCGACAGTGGGATCCTGACGGATCCCTGAGGGAAGTGTTGGGTTGAAGTTAGGCACTAAGGGGAGGGTTAGGTTGCGGGGGTGTGGGAGGTTAGAGTTAGGCTTTGCAGTGGAGGGGTTAGTGTTAGGATGCATGAAGGAGCAATTAGGCTGTGGGAAGGGTGGGGTAGAGAGGGGTGGGTGAGCGATGCAGGGTTCTTGGGGACAGCACCCATCTGGCTAGCAGAATGCCTGAAACAGGCTTCCTGAACGGGTGGTCTTCTGTTTGCCGGCGGTCGGGCTCCCGGCGCTCAGTATACCGGCGCCGGGAGCCCGACAGCCGGCATACCGACAATTATTTTCCCTCGTGGGGGTCCACGACCCCCATAGAGGGAGAATAAAATAGTGTGGCGCGCGTAGCGCGCCACCGTGCCCGTAGCGTGGCGAGCGCAGCGAGCCCGCAAGGGGCTCATTTGCGCTCGCCAAGCTGTCGGTAAGCCGGCGGTCGGGCTCCCGGCGCCGGGATGCTGGTCGCCGGGAGCCCGACCGCCGGCCAGCCGTAGTGAACCCTCCTGAACTTGGGGGCAAATCACGTCCCTTGGGGCTGTGCCTAGTGATTCTGAAGGTCTGAAGACCTCTAGTAGTAAAAGAAGTATGATTATGCCCAGTGATGTCATTTTGAGGAGCAAATGGGAAAAGATTGTTAGGACAGGATTTTCCTGTGTTTGTAACTGGGAAACACAATGGGGGTAATTCCAAGTTGATCGCAGCAGGAATTCTGTTAGCAATTGGGCAAAACCATGTGCACTGCAGGGGGGGCAGATGTTACATGTGCAGAGAGAGTTAGATTTGGGTGTGGTGTGTTCAATCTGCAATCTAATTTGCAGTGTAAAAATAAAGCAGCCAGTATTTACCCTGCACAGAAATAAAATAACCCACCCAAATCTATCTCTCTCTGCACATGTTATATCTGCCTCCCCTGCAGTGCACATGGGTGGTCATTCCGAGTTGTTCGCTCGGTAATTTTCTTCGCATTGCAGCGATTTTCCGCTAATTGCGCATGCGCAATGTTCGCACTGCGACTGCGCCAAGTAAATTTGCTAAGAAGTTTGGTATTTTACTCACGGCATTACAAGGTTTTTTTCTTCGTTCTGGTGATCGGAGTGTGATTGACAGGAAGTGGGTGTTTCTGGGCGGAAACTGGCCGTTTTATGGGTGTGTGTGAAAAAATGCTGCCGTTTCTGGGAAAAACGTGGGAGTGGCTGGAGAAACGGGGGAGTACCTGGGCGAACGCTGGGTGTGTTTGTGACGTCAAACCAGGAACGAAACTGACTGAACTGATCGCAGTGGCAGAGTAAGTCCCGAGCTACTCAGAAACTGCAAAGAAATTTCTCTGACGTCCTAAGTGGATGCTGGGACTCCGTAAGGACCAATTTTGAATAGCGGCTCCGCAGGAGACTGGGCACAACTAAAAGAAAGCTTTAGACTAACTGGTGTGCACTGGCTCCTCCCACTATGACCCTCCTCCAGACTTCAGTTAGAATCTTGTGCCCGGCTGAGCTGGATGCACACTAGGGGCTCTCCTGAGCTCCTAGAAAGAAAGTATATTTTAGGTTTTTTATTTTACAGTGAGATCTGCTGGCAACAGACTCACTGCAGCGAGGGACTAAGGGGAGAAGAAGCTAACCTACCTGACTGGAGGTAGCTTGGGCTTCTTAGGCTACTGGACACCATTAGCTCCAGAGGGATCGAACACAGGACCCGACCTCGATCGTTCGGTCCCGGAGCCGCGCCGCCGGCCCCCTTACAGAGCCAGAAGCAAGAAGTGTTCCGGAAAATCGGCGGCAGAAGACTTCTGTCTTCAACAAGGTAGCGCACAGCACTGCAGCTGTGCGCCATTGCTCCTCATGCACACCTCACACTCCGGTCACTGATGGGTGCAGGGCGCTGGGGGGGGAAGGGGGCGCCCTGAGGGCAATATAATACACCTTGGCTGGCAAATCTACACCATATATAGTTAGGAAGGCTATATAGGTGTAAAAATACCCCTGCCAGAATTCCAGAAAAAGCGGGAGAAGTCCGCCGGAAAAGGGGCGGGGCTATCTCCCTCAGCACACTGGCGCCATTTTTCCCTCACAGCTCCGCTGGAAGGACGCTCCCTGGCTCTCCCCTGCAGTGTCAAGCTGCATAAGGGTAAAAAAGAGAGGGGGGGCACTAAATTTAGGCGCAGTATATATATAATATAAGCAGCTATAAGGGAAAACACTCATTTATAGTGGGATCCCTGTGTTATATAGCGCTCTGGTGTGTGCTGGCATACTCTCTCTCTGTCTCCCCAAAGGGCTTTGTGGGGTCCTGTCCTCTGTCAGAGCATTCCCTGTGTGTATGCGGTGTGTCGGTACGGCTGTGTCGACATGTTTGATGAGGAGGCTTATGTGGAGGCGGAGCAGATGCCTATAAATGTGATGTCACCCCCTGCGGGGCCGACACCTGAGTGGATGGTTATGTGGAAGGAACTACGTGACAGTGTCGACTCCTTACATAAAAGGTTTGACGACATACCGAATATGGGACAGCCGGCTTCTCAGCCTGTGCCTGCCCAGGCGTCTCAAAAGCCATCAGGGGCTCTAAAACGCCCGCTATCTCAGATGGCAGACACAGATGTCGACACGGATACTGACTCCAGTGTCGACGACGATGAGACTAATGTCACTTCCAATAGGGCCACACGTTACATGATTGAGGCTATGAAAAATGTGTTGCACATTTCTGATGTTACCCCAGGTACCACAAAAAAGGGTATTACGTTTGGAGAGAAAAAACTACCAGTAGTTTTTCCTCCATCTGAGGAGTTAAATGAAGTGTGTGAAGAAGCATGGGCTTCCCCCGATAAGAAACTAGTAATTTCTAAAAGGTTACTAATGACGTACCCTTTCCCGCCAGAGGATAGGTCACGTTGGGAAACATCCCCTAGGGTGGATAAAGCGCTTACACGCTTGTCAAAGAAGGTGGCACTACCGTCTCCGGATACGGCCGCCTTAAAGGAACCTGCTGATAGAAAGCAGGAGGCTATCCTGAAGTCTGTATATACACACATAGGTATTATACTGAGACCAGCTATTGCTTCAGCATGGATGTGCAGTGCTGCAGCTGCGTGGTCAGATTCCCTGTCGGAAAATATTGATACCCTAGACAGGGACACTATATTGCTAACCGTAGAGCATATTAAAGACGCAGTCTTATACATGAGAGATGCACAGAGGGATATTTGCCGGCTGGCATCTAAAATAAGTGCAATGTCCATTTCTGCCAGGAGAGGGTTATGGACTCGGCAGTGGACAGGTGATGCAGACTCAAAAAGGCACATGGAAGTTTTGCCTTATAAAGGTGAGGAGTTGTTCGGGGATGGTCTCTCGGACCTAGTTTCCACAGCAACTGCTGGGATGTCTGCATTTTTACCCCATGTTCCCTCACAGCCAAAGAAAGCACCGTATTATCAGGTACAGTCCTTTCGGCCCCATAAGGGCAAGCGGGTTAAAGGCGCGTCCTTTCTGCCCAGAGGCAGAGGTAGAGGAAAAAAACTGCAGCATACAGCCAGTTCCCAGGAGCAAAAGTCCTCCCCCGCTTCCTCTAAGTCCACCGCATGACGCTGGGGCTCCACAGGCGGAGCCAGGTAAGGTGGGGGCCCGTCTCAAAAATTTCAGCGATCAGTGGGCTCGCTCACGGGTGGATCCCTGGATCTTTCAAGTAGTATCTCAGGGGTACAAGCTGGAATTCGAGACGTCTCCCCCCCTGCCGTTTCCTCAAATCTGCCTTGCCAACAAATCCCTCAGGCAGGGAGGCAGTGATAGAGGCAATTCACAAGCTGTATTCCCAGCAGGTGATAGTAAAGGTGCCCCTACTTCAACAAGGACGGGGTTACTATTCCACAATGTTTGTGGTACCGAAACCGGACGGTTCGGTGAGACCCATTTTAAATTTGAAATCCTTGAACACATATATAAAAAAATTCAAGTTCAAGATGGAATCGCTCAGGGCGGTTATTGCAAGCCTGGACGAGGGGGATTACATGGTATCACTGGACATCAAGGATGCTAACCTGCATGTCCCCATTTACCATCCTCACCAGGAGTACCTCAGATTTGTGGTACAGGATTGTCATTACCAATTCCAGACGTTGCCGTTCGGTCTATCCACGGCTCCGAGGGTCTTTACCAAGGTAATGGCCGAAATGATGATACTCCTTCGAAAGAAGGGAGTTTTAATTATCCCGTACTTGGACGATCTCCTGATAAAGGCGAGGTCCAGGGAGCAGTTGTTGGTCGGGGTAGCACTATCTCGGGAGGTGCTACAACAGCACGGCTGGATTCTAAATATTCCAAAGTCACAGCTGGTCCCTACGACACGTCTACTGTTCCTGGGGATGGTTCTGGACACAGAACAGAAAAAAGTGTTTCTCCCAGAGGAGAAGGCCAAGGAGCTGTCATCTCTAGTCAGAGGCCTCCTAAAACCAAAACAGGTGTCGGTGCATCACTGCATGCGGATCCTGGGAAAGATGGTAGCTTCCTACGAAGCAATTCCATTCGGCAGGTTCCATGCAAGAACCTTTCAGTGGGACCTGTTGGACAAGTGGTCCGGATCGCATCTTCAGATGCATCGGCTGATAACCCTGTCTCCAAGGACCAGGGTGTCTCTGCTGTGGTGGCTGCAGAGTGCTCATCTTCAAGAGGGCCGCAGATTCTGCATACAGGACTGGGTCCTGGTGACCACGGATGCCAGCCTCCGAGGCTGGGGGGCAGTCACACAGAGAAGAAACTTCCAAGGACTATGGTCAAGTCAGGAGACTTCCCTACACATAAATATTCTGGAACTGAGGGCCATTTACAATGCCCTAAGTCAGGCAAAACCCCTGCTTCAAAACCAGCAGGTACTGATCCAGTCAGATAACATCACGGCGGTCGCCCATGTAAACCGACAGGGCGGCACGAGAAGCAGGACGGCGATGGCAGAAGCCACAACGATTCTCAGATGGGCGGAAAATCACGTGTTAGCACTGTCAGCAGTGTTCATTCCGGGAGTGGACAACTGGGAAGCAGACTTCCTCAGCAGGCACGACCTCCACCCGGGAGAGTGGGGACTTCATCCAGAAGTCTTCCAACTGATTGTAAACCGTTGGGAAAGGCCACAGGTGGACATGATGGCGTCCCGCCTAAACAAAAAGCTAGAAAGATATTGCGCCAGGTCAAGAGACCCGCAGGCGATAGCTGTGGACGCTCTGGTGACACCGTGGGTGTACCGGTCGGTTTATGTGTTCCCTCCTCTTCCTCTTATACCAAAGGTACTGAGTATAATAAGGAGAAGAGGAGTAAGAACTATACTCATTGTTCCGGATTGGCCAAGAAGAGCTTGGTACCCGGAACTTCAAGAAATGATCTCAGAGGACCCATGGCCTCTGCCGCTCAGACAGGACCTGCTGCAGCAGGGGCCCTGTCTGTTCCAAGACTTACCGCGGCTGCGTTTGACGGCATGGCGGTTGAACACCGGATCCTGAAGGAAAAGGGCATTCCGGAGGAAGTCATTCCTACGCTGATTAAAGCTAGGAAAGAAGTAACCGCAAACCATTATCACCGCATATGGCGAAAATATGTTGCGTGGTGTGAGGCCAGGAAGGCCTCAACGGAGGAATTTCAGCTGGGCCGTTTCCTGCACTTCCTACAGTCAGGGGTGACTATGGGCCTAAAATTGGGTTCCATTAAGGTCCAGATTTCGGCTCTATCGATTTTCTTCCAGAGAGAACTGGCTTCACTACCTGAAGTTCAAACTTTTGTTAAGGGAGTGCTGCATATTCAGCCCCCTTTTGTGCCTCCAGTGGCACCTTGGGATCTCAACGTGGTGTTGAATTTCCTAAAGTCACATTGGTTTGAGCCACTTAAAACCGTGGAATTGAAGTATCTCACGTGGAAAGTGGTCATGTTGTTGGCCTTGGCTTCGGCCAGGCGTGTATCAGAATTGGCGGCTTTGTCATGTAAAAGCTCTTATCTGATTTTCCATATGGATAGGGCAGAATTGAGGACTCGTCCCCAATTTCTCCCTAAGGTGGTATCAGCCTTTCATCTGAACCAACCTATCGTGGTGCCTGCGGCTACTGACTTGGAGGCTTCCAAGTTGTTGGACGTAGTCAGGGCCCTGAAAATTTATGTTTCCAGGACAGCTGGAGTCAGAAAGACTGACTCGCTATTTATCCTGTATGCGCCCAACAAGTTGGGTGCACCTGCTTCAAAGCAGACTATTGCTCGCTGGATCTGTAGTACGATTCAGCTTGCACATTCTGCGGCTGGACTGCCGCATCCTAAATCAGTGAAACCCCATTCCACGAGGAAGGTGGGCTCTTCTTGGGCGGCTGTACGAGGGGTCTCGGCTCTACAACTTTGCCGAGCAGCTACTTGGTCGGGGTCAAACACGTTTGCTAAATTCTACAAGTTTGACACCCTGGCTGAGGAGGACCTAGAGTTTGCCCATTCGGTGCTGCAGAGTCATCCGCACTCTCCCGCCCGTTTGGGAGCTTTGGTATAATCCCCATGGTCCTTACGGAGTCCCAGCATCCACTTAGGACGTCAGAGAAAATAAGAATTTACTCACCGGTAATTCTATTTCTCGTAGTCCGTAGTGGATGCTGGGCGCCCATCCCAAGTGCGGATTGTCTGCAATACTTGTATATAGTTATTGTTTAACTAAAGGGTTATTGTTGAGCCATCTGTTGAGAGGCTCAGTTGTTATCATACTGTTAACTGGGTATTGTATCACGAGTTATACGGTGTGATTGGTGTGGCTGGTATGAGTCTTACCCGGGATTCAAAATCCTTCCTTATTGTGTCAGCTCTTCCGGGCACAGTATCCTAACTGAAGTCTGGAGGAGGGTCATAGTGGGAGGAGCCAGTGCACACCAGTTAGTCTAAAGCTTTCTTTTAGTTGTGCCCAGTCTCCTGCGGAGCCGCTATTCCCCATGGTCCTTACGGAGTCCCCAGCATCCACTACGGACTACGAGAAATATAATTACCGGTGAGTAAATTCTTATTTTCTATTCGCAATTTTGAGAATCTTTTGTTCGCAATTTTGCTAAGCTAAGATTCACTCCCAGTAGGCGGCGGCTTAGCGTGTGCAATGCTGCTAAAAGCAGCTTGCGAGCGAACAACTCGGAATGAGGGCCATGGTTTTGCCCAACTGCTAAAAAATTTCCTGCTGCGATCAACTTGGAATTACCCCCAATGTTGTCAAAAGTGAGAAAAGTAGTTTTTTCTTTAGGGAGTTTCGGACACAATTAAGACTTCAGTTCATGTTATACTGTATCTAAATGTACAAGTTATTTCCCAGCGCTTAAAGATTCCTGTAATGTATAATGTGGTGAGCACTGGGTGTTGATAGGCAGTAGATAAAGATCGCCACCTAACCTCTTCTCTCGCTGCCTCTAAAGCAAACAAAATATCTGACCCATGACTCTGTGTTTTCAGTAAAGATTTATATCTCACCCAGGAGGAATTTGTTAAATGGACGTGAACTTGATACCTGTGATAAAAGTATGTACCACAGGAACATGCCTACACCCGCACTGTAATTCCCTATACTGGAACGCCCCAATTTTTAAATCTCCTCTTCTGATTAACCTGCCCTAGGATTGCATTTCCAGTATTCCTAATCCCAGCGGAGCAGTCAGATATCACCTCTCCTCTGCAGGCGAAGGGTGGCATCTCAGAGGCTTTCCAGGTCTAAAAGCAGGAGGATTAGATTTTGGTGATCAGAAAGCTGTTTTTTTTGGGGTAAAGGAGATAAGCTAGCCTGAGCTACATACCAGATATGGCTCTACGTACTGCAGGCGGTTAGCCGTTACTTAGCAATATGTTACGTAATGCAGAGAAATGGGATTTATACGAAATAATGCCTAAGGAGTGGCCCACAGAATGAGACAACTGTATCTTTTACTTGCATAAAAATAGACTAAAGGTCCGTACACATTAGACGATGTCGTTCTGTGAGCGTCGTCGTCTAATGTTTCTCCTCCCAGCCCGGCCTGTACGCGGCCGACTGTACACACTGAGCGATATGACCACTGATATCGCTCAGTGACGTCACGCCTCCGCCAGCCCTGCATGCAGGTCGTAGGCGACAGTCCAAATCCTGCATGCATGCACTGGCGACAGCGACAATCATTGCCAACCTGCGGGACCGCGCATTGGTCGCCGCTGGCGGCTTACACACTTGCTGATAAAATGAGCGACGTCGCTCAGGGAGTGGGAAAATGAGCCACGTTGCTCATTTTATCGTCAAGTGTGTATGGGCCTTTAGGACCTTATTCAGTAAGAATTGCAAAATTTGCATATCGCAATCTGACTGATTACCGAACAACTGCGCACAAAAAAAATGCATACAGGTCGTGATCGCAATGCACACGCTGTTTGAGTGACAGGAAGCCAGCGTTTCTGGCCGGAAACCTGAAGTTTTCTGGTTGTGTCTGAAAAAATGCAGGGGTTTTTAAGGAGGGCCTCTGAAAGCAGCGATTACCACTTCCAGCCTCTTGTGTCGCAAGAACTGTGGATGACCTTGCCTGGCGCAGATAGGAATAATCTTCGATGTTCCAGTAATTGTGTATGATTTTGCGATCAGCCCGCATATTGCGATGGATTCGCAATTTCTGCGACAGGCGTTTTCTCTCTATTTCTGGGCTGCAACAATTTGATCTCAGCAACTGCCTTTTAGCTGAAACTGCAATCCTTACTGAATAAGGTCCTAGGGGCCTAATTGAAGGTTGATCGCAAAAGCAAAATCTTCTTCTAATGGGCAAAACCATGTGCAGTGCAGGTGGGGCAGATGTAACATGTGCAGAGAGAGTTAGATTTGGGTGGGGTGTGTTCAAATTGAAATCTAAATTGCAGTGTAAAAATAATGCAGCCAGTATTTACACTGCACAGAAACACTATAACCCACCCAAATCTAACACTCTGCACATGTTACATCTGCCCCACCTGCAGTGCACATGTTTTTGCCCATTAGAGGAAGATTTTGCTTTTGCAATCAACCTTGAATTAGGCCCTAAGTAGAGACGAGTGTGTTCTAGAGCTCACACAGTTTTTTTCCTCTCTTTTTTTTTTTGCAGTAAAGGCAAAAAAGGGGAAAAAATGTCTTCAATATGTGTAACATCAAAATATAATTTATTATATACCTTAACTTTCAAGAAAGCCATCCATGCAAAACAAAAGATCATTTTCATATTCTCTCTAATTTCTTTGTCCAGTACTGTATTGGAATTTGATTATAGGTTACAACGTCCCCACCCTCCCCTGTCTCTACTCCTTTCTCTCTTCCTCTTTCCCCCTTTCTCTCCCTCTCTCTTTAACTCTTCCTCTTACCCCCCCTCTCTCAACACCCTCCACCTAAATAAAATAAGTATGATTTAAAAATTATTTAATCCAGACAATCCGTATATACGCAAGGTAAATGACCCGATAACCCCCGTGGGTACTATGTCATACACATTTACATGCACGTTGCATCCATTAAAAGTGGTGGTAGGTGTCGGGAACAGACTAATCTTTAGCATTTGTAGGTTCATCTCAGGCCAGGATTTCTTACCCCATGTTTTGCTTTGACTTTCTTACTTTTTGTCATATATACTATGTGTTGCAATTAGGAACAGCTGTGGATACCAGGTTGATAAGATTCATATTTAGAAACCAAAAAAGGACATGTTTATTTTATTTCTGAGTTTCATCTTTTTTTATATTGTAAAGTATTACTGTGACCTTAAGGTATTGTGACCTTAAGCTTTCTCTAAAGGCGAGGTCAACTTCGGGACAATTTACCTGCGCCCGCTCCCCCCCTTCCTCTGCTTTTAGCAAACTAATCCCTAATGGGAGCGGGGGGGGGGGCACTGCTTTTTTTCAGAATCACCTGTGGATCGTCTTATTTAAAGCTTGTGTACCCTATGTAGAATGTGGTGACAATACATATGAGCAGTCGCTGGATGGAGCATTGATGCAAGACAATACAGTAATCGCCGTTCCCACGACATTCTCTCTTCTGGATGATGTGTGTATTGCTGCCACTGTTTGCAGTGCTGGTTGAGCTGTGTTCACCATGCGATAGATGCAGCTCAGACCGTACGTATAATGAGCACAAAGGAAAGCTCCTACCTGTATGAGGCTATAGAAAGTTTCAGATGTGACCAACACGATCCCAATGAGAGAGGGAAATTCAGCCACTTATTGAAAAAGTAACTTAGTTTGAATAAGTCGTTTTAAGAGCCCGGAATACAAAGCACAGGATAAATGAATCTGTGTACATTATCCAGCGGGAAACGTAATGTGAGAAATGGTAATTGAAGTAGTGGTCATGCTACTGGTTTCTGATCTAAATTAAGCAGATAAGTGGAAGAAGATGGAATCGCGAATCAATGGAATTAATCAAAATGTTTGCCAATCGGAGTCTGGAGGGGAAGTTTAGCTGCATCAAAGAGGGAAATGGAAATACATTATGTACAGTAAATGAAAAACATGTAATGCAATTGCCCCTGAAGCTCCACATGGCTGTCACTTGCAAGATTGCTGTAGTGCACTGGAAGTATAGTAGGCGATGTTTGATGAATAGTGCACGCTGTATATTCAGTGCCCATACTGTTCATTATAGAACCATCGCATGTCAGGATAAGTTCTGTGAACATTTATCGCTACCTGACCTCAGGCTGAATGCTTTTCTATGGAAGGCACTGAATTAATTGGTGACTTCAGATATTGTCTTATCGCCTACATCAGGAGTTGTACAACTTACAGTAAAAGTAGAATGGTTGTGTGTGTTACTTTTAGCTATTTGTTACGTTATGCTTGCAGCTACCAGGGCTCTATTTATTTTGTAGCCAAGCAAACTAGGCACCGACCTGGGGCAGCAATATTCAGTGAGGCCCCCATCCTCACACTGTGACATGTAGTAGTGTGGCCATGTACAAGCCCCAGCTGCAGGTGGAGTAATTTAGTACAGTCACAAATATCCACAGTGATTGCGGTTGTCTTTATATTTCACGATAAGTGGTACAGATGTGTCCTCTTACATCTTTGCTCCGTGCGCTACAAGTCACGTTACAAATAACGCATGAGTGCAGTGTGACTCGGTAGCACCAAGCTTCTTTTTTGTGTTTTTTTTCCGCCAAATTGCTTCTTAGTTACAGCTTCTGCTGATTAAAATGATATGCAGCATGCCTATATTCTGTGTGTGACTGCGACTGCATACAAAATGCTATGCTACAGTCTACGCTGTAACGTGGCATTTCAGATGCAGATAGAGCCGTAATTACACACAGAACATAGGCATGCTGCATATCATTTTAATCAGCAGAAGCTGCTCGTGTGTCCTATTACTTTGCGACTAAGACGCATTTTCACTGAAAAAATGCAAAAGAAGATGCTCAGCGCTACTTAGTCCCGCCACGATATGGCGTGACTTCAAGGGCTGTTTAGTGTGACTGCAGCAAGGATGTAAGAGGACACATCTGTATATGATTCTTTATAATGAATGAGAAGCAGTTTTGGACAACGATTCCTCTAAACTCATCTCCTATTTGCCCAGAAATGGCCATTTTTGGTCAAAATCTCTCCCCTTTTTAGGTCCACCTGTTGGGTCTTTTTTGCCATAACCAGGACAGGTGGGAGGTACATAAGAAGATCCTGTGACAGATTGCTGTATGATGCAGTGGTTATATTGGAACATGTGAACATGTTGTGCTAGATGTATGTAGGGTTACTACCTTTTAATTTTCAGATTCCTGATAGGAAGTGTGACCAGGGCAAGTGGCCAAAACCACAGTAGCATTACAACCTATTTATTTGCTAGATTTCAGACAACTATCTAACCACTTTATACCTTTTTATATGCTTCAGAGCCCCTTGCATGCCTCAAAGCCTCCATCATGGCCCATTTTACCCCTTTATTTGCCTCGGAGCACACCATATGCACACCATATGCCATCAGCCCAGAACCCGCTCATGACGTTATATATGTCCTCCAAGCCCCATAATGTCTCTTTATAACCAAAGAGCTCCCTCATGACAGAGGTCTCAAAAAACACCTATCAAGTATATTAATACAAACAAATGTTCTGGCTATATTTCACTATGATTTTGAGAGGAACACTTTGATAATGCCCTGCTGATGTGTGAAAATTCCTCTTGTGATGACACCCATCCCCTATCCTTCACCACCACACTCCCCTCCACCCCTTTTTCTCTAGAGCTTCACTACTGTACTTCACTTCACTTCCCTGAGGGTGCTCTTAACTTCTTATTTTTTCTTGCCCATTTCTTATGTCTATTCCTTGGAGTGGCGTGGAGCCTCTCTGCTCCTCTACGCACAGACTGACAGCAGATTAAGTCGGCCACTATACTAGTGAGGCTCGTTGGGTAACTGAGCTGCTTCTCAAGGAGCATCATGGAAGCAAGTCTGGCAAATCCTGTTCCCCACTCCACACCCAACACTGATCTGTTCTTGAGTGCCCCTGAATACCACAGCAAGCCGTACTCCTGGTTGAGAACTGCAGAGATAGGGCAAAGATAGGAATTTTGCACATCTGTTTATACATGTTTTCACAACACTCATATATTATATGTTACTTTTCAATAACCAAATCAGGAAAGCTGCAGGTGCCAACTAAAATGATAAAGCTCCATTACAGGGCAGTAGATTGTGAGGGGGTTATTTGTCAAAGCTTGGCGTTGGATGGGGTGCCAACCAATCAGCTCCTGACATTTTTCAAACACATACTGTGAGGTGACAGTTGGGAGTTGATTGGTTTTTACTTTGGGGTCTGTTTAATAAGCTTTGGATGGAGAGAAAGTGGATGGAGATACAGTACCAACCAATCGGCTCCTAACTGTCATTTTTCAAACACAGCCTGTATCATGTCAGTTAGGAGCTGATTGGCTGGTACTTTAATTCTGTCTGAATTCAAATTCCGTGCCAAGCTTTGATAAATATCCCCCTGTGTGCGTTATATGTATGAACCTGCACCACCTTTTTAAAAGAAAAGAGGTTGAAGTGTTTGCCAAATAGCCAGATGTACCCGGTGAGAAGTCTCTAACCCATAGAGCTTACAGTGTATCATACTGTAGTTATTTGGTTAAACCTATAACAGGTGTGTCTGCATAGACCTTTTTCCTGATTGCCATTTTGTATATTACATTTTCTTGTAACAGTATATGAGTCAATTCACATTCTTTGGTGTGTAAACGTGGAAATCCACACTTTCTGTGACCACTTAACTGCCAGGTGACATTATTATGTTTCCAATTACCGATCCTATCTCAACATCCTGTATAAGGAGCCCAGATTTTTCCCAGTGTCCCTTTTATTCTCCGTACCAAGGAGATCAAAGAAAATCTTGACTATTAAAATCACATATGAGAAAATTTGTTTCCTTTCACACCCAGAAGTCAGCCCTCGCGCCCGTTTGCCTTTGAAATACGACTGTAACGAGGCAATGTTGTCTTTTTAGTTAAGACTTCTGAACAGACGCGGGCGATGAAGAGGTTCTAGGTCGATGGATGGACGATAAGCAAGTAGCAGCTTTAAACATTTCATCTGATTTTGAATCGGGCAACTCAATCTTCTCTATAAAGGAAGAAATTTCCCCTTGTTACGATAGGCTAAATCCTTTTATAAAAAGTTTATTTTTATAGTGGTTTGTGCACTGGGAATAATGCCAACCAAATGTTCACATAATCCTGATATTTTCAATTCTTTAATGTAGCTGACGCCGTCCCTTCATGCCGGAACTCTGCCTTATTGAGACAATTATGGTACAAGTTTTAAATCATTCAAGGTGATTTTTCCTCTCTCTTCTAGTACATATGGATATCTGTCATGAGATGTTATAGGATAATATTTTACTTTTTTTTTCCTGAATTATTTCTTTCAAGAATTGTTGAATATCTCCGATCTTAAGATCTTTCAAACATTTCAAAGTAAAAAAAAAAAAAAAATCCCCATTAGAATTTCCTTTTCCTAAGGGCAAGGGAAGATACCTAAAGAATGTAAATAAATTGATATATCGATTGTGCTAGCCCCATCAGCAGTACTGTCACGCACCCCTCATCGACATCCTCCCTACTCAGTAGGCGGTGGAAGGAGTCAAGTTCAGGACTAGATGCCGGGTACTGTGCTGCTCCCGACACGTGAAATTAATTCTTGCATCTCATGCGGTGGCATGATGTCATGGAAACACACAGTGTGCAGTGTATGGAACACATTTCCATGTTCCACCATGAGATTAAACTGGATCAATGAAAATAATTTTGGTTTAATTATATTTCAAAATGTTTTGTTTCCGACCTTATTTTCCATATCTACGGTAACAGTCTGGTATTTGTTCTCAAAATCAGTTTTGCAAAGCAACAAATGTATTTTTAGAGGCATTCTAACCTCAACAAGTAATGTGTTTTCTTAAAGAGGACTTGTATTTAGGTCCTCTGATATGTTTCTGTTATTTTACATAGGCCTTGTGCGCTAAAGCCAACTTGCTAAGTAAACTGTATCCTATGTATTGCCCCAGTATGGCTTTCTCCAGACTCTACAGCGGTATAGCTGTGACATATAAAGAAATTTGTCCTAGAAGTTAGTATATTGCAATTTCAACTTGGAAGGCAGGTTGCTGATCTGTCACTGTATGTGTTTGTTCCCAGGCTTCCTCTGTGCTCTTCTCCTAGCCTGCTGGTACAGTCTGGGGGGACCAGCCCTGGAGAGACCACAGAGCATATAGAGGGCACTGGGTTTATTTCTTTATCCCAGGCAATACAGCAGGGAAACAGTGAAGAATAGAGAAACCAATTTTGTGATTAACTCTCTACGTTGAGAGTCCAACCTGCCTTCAGAGTCGAGCTGTCTATCTACAAAATGCTGGCCAATGGGAATGTTTAGGCTATGCTTCAGTGTCCCATCCCCTATCGGAACTTTAAATTTATTCCTTTCTGCGTGCTTTCATTTCTCTCTTCACATCGTAGTACGCCCCGTGCCCCTGTTCACATTACTCATCTCCTGATATACTCTGTGCTGCTGGGTTGCCATCCTCCTTTCATAATATAAGTTTCACTTTGTGACTTCTTACTGCCTCCATTCCCCTCCTCAGATAATGTCACTGCCCCTGTCTTGTGCTGCTCTGTCCTCACTAACACATAATTTATCTCCTGATATACGCTGTGCTGCTGTGGGCTGTGCTCCTTCCACTATATAACTCTTAAGGGGAGAAGTATCAAGCTTTGGAGAGAGATATAAGTGGATCAGTGACTCAAAGTAAGGGGAGGGAGGTGGTAGTCATCAAATATGTCATATACAGTTCCAAGATCCAGTCTAAGCCCAATCTGCCATGTACTGAGCATAATGAGAGTAGTATTTTATTGACTGTACTGTATATAACGGGTGTAGTATTGTATGGCGGCGGCCGGGCTCCTGGCGACCAGCATACCGGCGCCGGAATCCCGACCGCCGGCATACCGACAGCGTGGTGAGCACAGATGAGCCCCTTGCAGGCTCGCTGCGGATACGGTGGCGCGCCACGCGCTTTATTCTCCCTCCAGGCGTGTCATGGACCCCCAAGATAAAGTGTCTGTATGCCGGCTGTCGAGATTCCGGCACTGGTATACTGTGCGTCTGGATCCCGACAGCCGGCAAACTGAAGACCACCCATATATAACACAATAGTCATTGGAGACTATTAAAAAACCTGTGTGTATGTACACTCAGTGCTCGCATTATTAAGTACACCTGTCTTCTATTGAGGAGGTTCCCTTTGCATGCAGTGTGCATGTATATGCTTACCTCCTAACTTTACAAAACCCAAGCGTGGTACTTTGCGCCCACAGACTTTGCGTACTCTTGGGTCATTAGGACCACACCTCCAGTGCCTGATGTTTCTTGTCATGCAGGGGGCTTGCCCAACACTCCGGCATCATCCATTCACCACCGCTCTGCTATGCAGAGCAGCTCTTACAGAGTGGTCCCCCCTCAACCTTACAGAGTAGTACCACAACATCTGCTTCACTGGACTGTATTCCATGTGGTCTGGCCGTCCGCATGGAATACTGTTAAAATGCCCCACCCAAAATGGCCACACCTCAGAGGAGATACTTCTGAAGGTTTCTAGAGGAGGCGTCGCCATTTTGGGAGGGACATTTACTAAATGGTAAAGGAGGCACTGGCAGGCACTAGCATCACAACAGTGCCAGGACTGCGTCATAAGTGGTGACAGCATCATAGAACCCCTGGTAACAAGCAGGTAGTGTGGCATAGTTCTAATAGGCATTAGTGTGTGGGACATAAAAATGGTGCAAGGTGCAGTACTGTTTGGGGTTTAATATGGTGCATGGGGATATTACTGTCTACGTGACATAATATGGTGCTATGACATTACTGTCTGTGTAGGGCACAATATGATGTCAGAGGCATTTCTGCGTGAGACATAATATGGTGCAAAGGGCATTACTGTGTGGGGTATAATATGGTCCAAGAAGCATTACTGTGTGGGGTATAATATGGTCCAAGAAGCATTACTGTGTGGGGTATAATATGGTCCAAGAAGCATTACTGTGTGGGTCATAATATGCTGGAAGGGGCACTATAGTGTCAGTGTAAGGTAATCTTTTCTTATAAGACCAGGCCCATTGCATTGAGGTCATACCCCCTACAGCATGGCCACACACCCTTTTTAACAATGTGTTTTAGATTTATATATTTTTACCAAATATTTTATTTTTACAATATCTATTGTGTTCTCCCTGTGAGCCAAATTGTCTAGAAAGAGCCCTACAAATCATATAAATAAAGACAGCACAGGACAGCGCGCATATACTGTATGGGCACAGATTAGCAGAATAATAAATGCACAGATGCAATTAACAGAACTCATGTCCGGAAGAAAGAGGACAGAGAGTGGACGTTAATGATACGTACTGTATGTTAGAGGGCCCTTCCCATGAAAGATTACATTCTAGGGGGAGTGGTTGATGAGACATGATAAAAGCTGTAGGCACATTGAACTTAGTGGTCCAGGTATTTAGCAGAGGAGGAGGCTACTAAATAGTTAAGGCCAAAGCAATGTGTGCTGAAGTGGAGAGAGGTTTTGTTGAAGTAAGGGAATAAGAGGAACGGGATCACTACGGCTGGCCGGCGGTCGGGCTCCCGGCGACCAGCATACCGGCGCCGGGAGCCCGACCGCCGGCTTACCGACAGTGTGGCGAGCGCAAAAGAGCCCCTTGCGGGCTCGCTGCGCTTGCCACGCTACGGGCATCCACACTATTTTATTCTCCCTCTATGGGGGTCGTGGACCCCCACGAGGGAAAATAAGTGTCGGTATGCCGGCGGTCGTGCTCCCGGCGCCGGTATACTGAGCGCCGGGAGCCCGACCGCCGGCATACAGAAGACCACCCAGAGGAACAAATAGTGAAGGGATGAGCAGGGCTGGATTAAGGCTCCACGGGGCCCGGTGTACTTAATACAATGGGGCCCCCTAAGTGCTATATATAGTGTATATAGGGGGGGTTTCTATATATATATATATATATATATATAAGCTGTTAGAGGCAGTACAGTGAATATTACTGAACAAAATATAGAAATCACATTTATCCAATGTAGAAAAACAAAAACAATATTACACTGTCACATGGTAGGTGGTACAGTATGATGCTGGGGAATGCTTCTTCTAGCATCTAAGGGCACGCAAGCTGCTGGTTACAATAGTACAGGTCTGTATAAACTGCCTGTCACAAAATTAATTTTCTGCCAGCCCTACTTCAAGACGAAAACCTAATACACGCACAGCATACCTACAAACACACAACATACACACAGCGTACATACACACAACACACACAGCATACACACACCATACATACTGTACATATACACAACACATAGAATACATACACATACTGTACAAACATACATACATACTGTAGCATACTAACACACAACATACATACATACATACATACTGTAGCATACTAACACACAACATACATACTGTAGCATACTTATACACAACATACATACATACATACATACATACTGTAGCATACGAACACACAACATACATACTGTAGCATACTTACATACATACATACTGTAGCATACTAACACACAACATACATACATACATACATACATACTGTAGCATACATACATACTGTAACATACATACATACATACATACATACATACATACATACAAAGTAAACACACACACACACAAACACACACCCACACCATTAAGCACTAACCATTCCAGGAGAGAAGCGGAGCTGGAGGAGAATGTCACTGCCGGAGTCCATATGAGCGGTGCCCCTGCTGCACATACTCAGTAGCTCCCTCTGCTGCCTGCAATGTATCCAGCGCTGCAGAGAGCTCTGCTGATCAGAGCGCTCTGTGAGGAGCAGCCGTGCGTGTTTACCCGGCGGCTCTGATTGTGACTGCAGGTGTGACCGGCCAGTGCAGAGATGGAGACAGGACTGTCTCCATCTCTGGAAAACAAATTTGATCCGTGCGGGAGAGGGTTGGGGGGGAGGGGGGTTCTGCACCACTGCCACCAACGGCAGAACTTTATAAAACAAAAACAAAAAATCATGTAAACATCCAGTGCTTGATGGCAGGCAGGGGGCCCCCGGTATAAGGGGGGCCTGGGGTACTGTGTCCCCTTGGCACCCCCCTTAATCCATCTCTGGGGATGAGAGGTTGGATAAGAGGGAGTAGTGGAAGATATTTAGTTGCATTGGGAGAGGAATCAGCTGCAGAAAGAAAGAAGTAATGATGTCACTCTATAGGTCATTGGTACGGCCTCATCTAGAATACTGTGTTCAATTATGGAGGCCATATCTTCAAAAGGATATAAATACATTAGAGACTGTACAAAGAAGGGCAACTAAAATGGTGCATGGCCTACAGCACAAAACATACCCAGAAAGACTAAAACATCTCAATATGTATAGTTTGGAGCAGAGAAGGGAAAGGGGGGATGCAGTCAGTTTACCTCCAATCAAAATCCCGACGTTCAAAATCCCGACACCAATTGACCGATGGTCAAAATCCCGACACCAATTGACCGATGGTCAAAATCCTGACAAGGTCAAAATCCCGACATGGACAAAATACCGACATTTAAAATACAGACAAGGTCAAAATACCGACATGAGTTTTTTATGATTTTTTTCATTGAAACCGACTTGTTCATACTTTACCATTTCAGTGGACCTGGAGGGGGAATATAATAGTGTGCCAAGCGCAGCGATGCACCATGCCCGAAGCATGGCGAGCGGACGCGGTACACTTTATATGGTGTCCATGTTGACTTATGTCAACATACACACACAAAAAACAACAAAAAACGCATGTCGTTATTTTGACCTGTCGCCATTTTACATGTCAGTATTTTGACCTTGTCTGTATTTTAAATGTCAGTATTTTGTCCATGTCGGTATTTTGACCTTGTCGGGACTTTGACCATCGGTCAATTGGTGTCGGGATTTTGAACGTCTGCATTTTGATTGGAGGTATTTCATACCGATCCCGGAAAGGGGGGACATGATAGAAACTTTCAAATATACCAAGGGTTTTAACAAAGTCCAGGAAGGAAACATTCTTCAAATGAAGGGAAGCAAAAGGACACGAGTTCATGCACTGAGACTGGAGGGGGGGAGGTATGTTCAGAGGAAATCTGAGGAAAAAATACTTCACAGAAAGGGTAGTGGACAAGTGGAATAGCCACCCATCAGAGGTGGTAGAGGCTAAGACAGTAGAGCAATTTAAACATGCATGGGATAGACTTAAGAATATCCTTACAAAGAAATAAGGATCAAATAAGGTTTGAGATAAAAAAAATATGGTAAAAAATGGGGCATACTAGATGGGCCAAGTGGTTCTTATCTGCCGTCAAATTCTATGTTTCTATTGGGCACTGTGGAGTCACATGAAGAGCAGTCAGTGTAGTACAGATGGAGGAAATGTAGGTATACATATTACTAATTTGGTCATACAGATGAATGGCAGAGTGGACATTGTACATGCTCACTCTGCCAGGAGACTCACAGTTTATACATTTTTATATGGGTGGGGAGACCAGAGGATGAGCCACTTTCCCACATCCTGTGCTCAGTCGCCTTATAAAGAGGGCTGGTCAAGGGAACATCACCACAGATCTGCCCCCAGTAATGCCACCACCCTCATGGTCTGTTCTCTTAATTGAACCCTACAGATAATCTTGTTAGAGTCAGCATTTATAAAATAAATATAGGACCCATGTGAAAGTCATCATGGCTTGCATGTATATTTTTATTCACATTAAAAACAATTCCACTAATATAATTATGACATCATACTTTTCTGTCAAATTATTGATCAAATTTCTTGAGTCTGAAAAATAAAATCTAGAGTAACGCTCACCCTTTTCATTGTCACTTTCTCTCCTTGACACATGCATACAGTCTTGTGCATGTAATTCCCTGCAACCGGTAGGAGGTTGCATGTGCAGTCAGGCTGCTGTTTTATTATACTTTTATACATTACCAAATGAGATCATGCACTTATTTTAGTGCTTGTATATTCCCAGTGTTCCTGAATGTTTTTTTATTAAGTAACATAACAGGAATACATAATGTATAATTAAACGGAATCTGCCATACTGTAGGAACTGCAAGCCGTGCTCTCCTTACTCTATTTACAAAGATCTGGGTTTTTTTTTTGTATTTTCTCAAATTCCCTTTGACAGCCAGTTGTTAACATACTGCAGTTATGCAATAAGCCATGGCAACTAATTACAGGTTATTACTTTTTTTTTTTTTTCTGTTTAAATTTGAAAAAAATTTGAGGAAATGTTTGCATATAAAATAATACAGAACATTTTGTAACAATACGGGGAGTACCCAATTAGGGGCGAAATAACATTGAGCGTGAAAACCAGACGGTTTTCCTGATTTTTCACGATGTTTTGCAGATAAAAAGCCTGTGCTTATTGGGGATTTTGTTTCGCCTGCCTGTGGCAGGTGAAACAAAATCCCAGATAGGTCGCTGCTTGCTCCACCCATTCAATAAGACAATAGGATAGCCCCCAGCAAAATAATTACCCGCAGTAAATGACCGTGGGTATTTGGATACCTGCCTAAATATATATAATTATTTTTTATTTTATTAGTATGTGGATGACATATTAAATCCAGAAAATATTCTGTATTTTATATTTTCACACCACACGCCCGATTTAGTTTAGTAAAAGCCATTATAACATATACTGTATGTCAAAGTTCTGTACAAGCAAGATAACATATAAAATTAGAAGAAGAGATTGTCAGCAGGCACTTTTAATGAAAAATTGCCAAATTCTATGGTGTTAATGCTGAATGCAATACATTTCACTGGTCACTACGCCCACAGATAAGTACATTGCATTAATGCCTCCAGTATTATGAGACACACAGACCCTCCCCCTGAGTCATGAGAATCATTAGGAGGCAATAATCCATGCTGTTAAAACTCCCAGTAAAATAGAAAATAAATTAATGACAAAGAAATATATTCTGGACACAGTTCATTAAAACGAGAGACTGGTTTCATTAAAAAAAGAAAAAAACTCCAAAAATATGATGGTTAAATCAAATGTAAGGAAAAAGCAAGCATCTTATGCACCACCACACGCTGTCTGTGGAACACCTTCAGATCCAGAACCCATTTGCATGGAGCTCAGAACGAGTGTTCTTTCCATTCTATGTGGCTGCTTTCCTGGAGGTTTGAGGCCATGGAATTAGCAGTTTGGCTTGAAGGACTGAAGAGGAGTAAAATTATATCTCCTTAGTCCTCCTTTTCTTCGTCGTCATCTTCACTGATGTCATAGACAGCAGCCATGGGTCAAGAACATCTGCCAGGTGATGAGGGTGTTGAGGATTTGGCAAAGAAGGGCCAGCGGAATGATGGTAATGCAGAGCGCTCAAGATCTGGGATACTGCTAGGACTTTGGGACTGATGGCCTGAAGCATTCTTTCCTTTCCCTCCTTGAGCATGTGTTTCAAAGCTCCCTCTATGCCAAACATCTCCGGAAATTTCCAATGAATTCTGTTGACTTCTCTTCCCACTTTTGGATTAGATCAATACGTTTCTCTTCAACATCCTCTGATTTCACCTCCACATCTTTTAGCTTCTTTTTCACCTTATCTACACCTTCCTGCAGGTTGCACTTCTTCTCATTGATGAAGCTGACATTAAGCGCTTTCTCTGTACATCCACACTGTAAATTGCGACATGCATAGACATCATAATCTTGTACGATCCTTGCAATGATATCAGACATAGAGATTCCTTCTTGGGTAAGTGCGAACATCCCTGGGTTTTTTTCTTTATGTGCTTGTAAACATAATTTCCTGCAGAGGAGTAAGGACTGTGCTACAAAGTCAATATTGTGCTGCTCGATGAATTCTCGGCTGAGTTGTCTATGGTGCATTCCTCACCACCTTATCCACATAGCGACAGTTCTGCACTGCATTGTACATCTCCACCTCATTCATCACTGTGAATCTCTTCAGGCCAGCTCACCACTACAAACTCCTACAATTAAATAAATGTTAGGAAAAATATCCTTTGCTTGCATTAGAAAACAGGCATGTCCAGAGTGAAACAGGTCAAAGATACCATCTGATATCAGGTCTTTTAGGTGGGTTTCCATATTTGCTTCTTCTATTGTAGCACTCAAATATGGCTTAGGTGTAGTCCATCTGTAGCTCATCTGAGAAAGGTGCAGGTTCACTCACACCCGTCATTTGATGGAGAATCTTCTTAGGCACAGAATCTTAGTATTTTGGCCCACTGGGTCCTGCAGTATCTTTTCTTCTTTTTACGAGAACTGAGCTCTGTAGTGTTCTGAAACTACATTACTGTGGTGTGAGGGAGGGTCCGGTGGAGATGTGTATAAATGTATCATATGGTCTCTATCAACCTATTTTTATTTTCTGTTTCTGCACAGCAAGTTCACAAGCAATATTGTTTATATATATGTTTTTTCTTTATATTCTAGCGGGCAGGGGAAGGGGGGAGTGATGGGTATAGGTATATGATGAGATAGCATTTTAAAGCCTATTGAACAGTAAATCCTTAAGCTTATACTAAAGTATCTAGAATATAAAGTTTCTAGACTCTAAAATAAAGTATCTAGAATATAAAGTATCTTGAACTGGCAAAGTAAGTTACATGTCAGAAAAAAACACATTTGTTATATCTTTGTTGTATGATCTCAACAAGGTCCCGGTAGTGCCGTCAAGCATATGCAGTTAACATTTTCTAAGTGTAAGGTTCAATGGATGGTGGCAATCTAGGTTTTATAATCATCAGCTCTGACAACCTGCTGGTTAAAATGTATATCCTCAGATATGGTAGAGAGTCCCCGGTGGCCACAATTCTTCCAGCAAGTTGTGTGGGGTAGAGCTGGACAGCGGTGTGGATGGGATAGAGCTGGGACAACAGTATGGTGTGGATGAGGTAGGACTGGGATGGCAGTGTGGATGGGATAGAGTTGGGTCAACCTTATGGTACAGATGAGGTGTGTATGAGGTAGGGCTGGGACAGTGACATATTGTGGATGATGTGGTGCTGAGATAGTAGAGTAGGTGGCTGAAGTAGAGCTGCAACAGTTGTTTGCTGTGGATGAGGTAGAGTAGAGCTGGGACAATGATGAAGTGTTGACAAGGTAGGCCTAGGGTGGCTGTGTGGCTGAGGTAGGATGGAGACGGCGGTTTGTTGTGGATGAGGTAGTGCTGAGATGGCAGTGTGGTATGGTTGGAGTTAATCTGGGACAACAGCGTGCTGTTGACAAAGTAAGCCTGGGATGGCGGTGTGGTGTTGATGGGATTTAGCTGAGCAATGGTGTAGTGTTGACAAGATAGTGCAGGGATGGCGGTGTGGTGTTGATAAGGTAGGACGGCAGTGTGTTGTGGATGATATATGGCTGAGACGACAGTGTGTTAGGAATGATGTAGGTCTGGGACAGCGGTATGGTGTTACTGATGTAGAGCTAGGAAAATGGTGTGTTGTTGACAAGGTAGGGCTGCAATCACTGCGTGGTGTGGATGAGGTAGGGTTGCAATCAATGTGTGGTGTGGATGAGGTAGGGCTGCAATCAATGTGTGGTGTGGATGAGGTAGAGCTGCAATCAGTGTGTGGTGTGGATGAGGTAGGGCTGTGATGAATGTGTCGTGTGGAGAGGTAGGGATGCAATGACTATGTGGTGTGGATGAGGTAGGGCTGCTATTGCTGTGTGGTGTGGAATAAGGTAGGACTGGGAGCACTCTCAGACTAATTCCGCCATTGAAGTATGCTAAATTTTGTGTTATGGAGGGAGTAGAGCTCAAACAATGGCGATTGACAAGGTAGTGTGGCATGGATGAGGTACGACTGGGATGGTGGTGTGTTGTGGATAAGTTAGGGCTGGGGACACTTTATAACAAATTCCTTCTGTGAAATCTGCAAAATTTTACACGACTGATTTAAGTGCATTCAAATCAAGGTGGGTCATTCATTTAGTGATGGCATGCTGGCAAATATTTAGGGCTGTTCAGTTGCGCACATTTACACTAATTGAGTTAGCTCAAGATCACTAACTTACCTGCATCTCTGTGTGGTGCAAGGAGAAACTAGTGATGTTGCTAGGTGCAATGTGCTAGTCGAAACAGCATATCAAAGTGTAGCTGCTAATTGAATCACCCCAAGTGATAGGTCTAGGCACCACCGACAAGGTTAGGGGTAAGTTGCGGGGAGGGTTAGGCAGCAGGAGGGGGGGTGGGGGGGGTTTGGGTTATGCACCACCGGGGAAGGTTAGGGTTTGTCGGTGGGGGGGGGGGGGGGGGTGAGGGGGACTTATTTTTGGTCTGGGGGAAGGGTGAAGATGGGAAGATGCTGACATACCTGGTATTCGAACCCATTACCTGTGGCTTTGCAGTCAGAAAATCTATTCATTGAGCTATCTGCCCTTGCATAAAAAGGTAAATAATTCTAAGATAGAGAATTTATTTGAAGCTTACCTTGTACTTTGTGAAAAAATGATCAGCATTGCAGCTGAGCCGATTTACGTAGTGTGGCTGCACACTACACAGATCTGCTCAATTGTAATGCTGATCATTTTTTTTTTTTTTTTTACAAATTACCAGTAGCTTCACATAGTGTTCATAATTTTTATGCAGGATCAAATAGCTGAATGAGTAGGGTGTTTGATTAGAATTCAACAGGTTATAGGTTTGAATCCAGGGTATGACATATTGAAATGTGTTATTTAATAAAGGGTATTGTAACTGAATAACAACAAGCTCTCAAGTTCAAGTGTGTATTCTATCTATCTATCTATCTATCTATCTATCTATCTATCTATCTATCTATCTATCTATCTATCTATCATGCGTGAAGGGGACATCATAGCATGGGCTTTCTCTGGGATCAATCTTGTCATGCCCATTCCCCACAAGGCATGCACTTTATGGGGTATATTCAATTGAAGTCGAAAAGTGCCGTCTGTCGAAAAGACAGCAGTTTTCGACTCTTTAAGGTCGAATACTGATTCGACCTATTCAATATATCCCTAAATTTCTCTTACATCCTAGAGGATGCTGGGGACTCCGTAAGGACCATGGGGTATAGACGGGCTCCGTAGGAGACATGGGCACTATAAAGAACTTTTAGTATGGGTGTGCACTGGCTCCTCCCTCTATGCCCCTCCTCCAGACCTCAGTTAGATCCTGTGCCCAGTGGAGATTGGGTGCACTACAGGGGAGCTCTCCTGAGTTTCTCTGAAAAAGAATTTTGTTAGGTTTTTTATTTTCAGGGAGCACTGCTGGCAACAGGCTCCCTGCATCGTGGGACTGAGGAGAGAGAAGCAGACCTACTTAAGTAATAGGCTCTGCTTCTTAGGCTACTGGACACCATTAGCTCCAGAGGGAGTTAGAACACAGGTCTCCCCCCGCCGTTCGTCCCAGAGCTGCGCCGCCATCCTCCTCACAGAGCCGGAAGATAGAAGCCAGGTGAGTATAAGAAGAAAAGAAGACTTCAAGGCGTCAGAAGACTTCAGATCTTCACTGAGGTAAGTTGCGCGCCATTGCTCCCACACACTACACACACTGAACAGGCACTGATGGGTGCAGGGCGCAGGGGGGGCGCCCTGGGCAGCAATATAAACCTCAGAACCGGCATTATGTGGATATAGGCTGCGGAGGCAGTGTATATATCAATACCCCGCCATTTTTTTATACAATTGAGCGGGACCGAAGCCCGCCGCTGGAGAGGGCGGAGCTTGGTCCCTCAGCACTAACCAGCGCCATTTTCTCCACAGAACACTGCAGAGAAGCTGGCTCCCCGGACTCTCCTCTGCTGAACACGGTGACAGAGGGTTGAAAAGAGGGGGGCACTTGTAAGGCGCAGTGAGTGTATTACATGATTATATATATATATATATATATATATATAAAAGAGCGCTATATCTGGGAAATTGTTTCCAGTGTCAGTTGGCGCTGGGTGTGTGCTGGCATACTCTCTCTCTGTCTCTCCAAAAGGCCTTATTGGGGAACTGTCCCCTTATAGATATATCCCTGTGTGTGGGGGGGTGTCGGTACGTGTGTGTCGGCATGTCTGAAGTGGAAGGCTCATCCAAGGAGGAGGTGGAGCAGATGATTGGTGTGTCTCCGTCGGCAACGCCGACTCATGATTGGTTGGACATGTGGAATATGTTAAATGCAAATGTGACCTTATTACATAAGAGAATGGACAAAGCAGAGTCCAGGGAAAAAGCAGGGAGTCAATCACGGATTGGACTGGGTCACAGGGCCCTTCAGGGTCTCAAAAACGTCCCCTATCCCAAATAGCAGACACTGATACCGACACGGATTCTGACTCCAGTGTCGACTACGATGATGCAAAGTTACACCCAAGGGTGGCCAAAAGTATTCATTATATGATTATTGCAATAAAAGATGTTTTGCATATCACTGATGACCCCTCTGTCCCTGACACGAGGTTGCGCATGTATAAGGAAACGAAACCTGAGGTAACCTTTCCCCCATCTCATGAACTGAATGAGGTATTTGAAAAAGCTTGGGAAACTCCAGACAAAAAACTGCAGATTCCTAAGAGGATTCTTATGGCGTATCCTTTCCCTGTACAGGAGAGGGTACGATGGGAATCCAAGTCGGCCTTGCCAGCTTCTTCCCCGGAGAGGGAAGTAGTATTGGCTGCAATTCAAAAGCTGTGTCAACAGCAAGTGATTGTCAAGGTTCCCCTGGTCCAACAGGGGAAAGGGTACTATTCAACCCTGTTCGTGGTCCCGAAGCCGGATGGTTCGGTCAGACCCATTTTAAATCTAAAATCCCTAAACCTGTACTTGAAAAAGTTCAAATTCAAGATGGAATCGCTCCGGGCAGTGATCTCCAGCCTGGAAGGGGGGATTTTATGGTGTCACTAGACATAAAGGATGCATACCTTCATGTCCCCATATATCCTCATCAGGAGTACCTGAGATTCACTGTACAGGACTGTCACTACCAGTTTCAGACGCTGCCGTTTGGGCTTTCCACGGCACCGAGGATTTTCACCAAGGTGATGGCGGAGATGATGGTGCTCCTGCGCAGGCAGGGAGTCACAATTATCCCGTACTTGGACGATCTCCTGATAAAAGCGAGATCGAGAGATCAATTGCTGAAGAGCGTGTCGCTCTCCCTGAGAGTGCTACAACAGCACGGTTGGATTCTCAATCTGCCAAAGTCACAATTGGTTCCAACGACTCGACTATCATTCCTAAGCATGATTCTGGACACGGAACAGAAGAGGGTTTTTCTCCCCATGGAAAAAGCCCAGGACCTCCAGAACATGGTCAGAGACCTGCTAAAACCAAAAAGAGTGTCTGTTTATCAATGCACTCGAGTTCTGGCGAAAATGGTGGCAGCCTACGAGGCCATTCCGTTCGGCAGGTTCCATGCGAGGACATTTCAGTGGGACCTTCTGGACAAGTGGTCAGGGTCCCATCTACAAATACATCAGAAGATAAGCCTGTCCCCCAGGGCCAGGGTATCTCTCCTGTGGTGGCTGCAGAGTGCTCACCTTCTAGAGGGTCGCAGGTTCGGCATTCTGGACTGGGTTCTGGTGACCACGGACGCGTGCCTCCGAGGATGGGGAGCAGTCACACAAGGAAGAAATTTTCAGGGACTATGGTCAAGCCAGGAGGCTTGTCTACACATCAACGTGCTGGAATTGAGGGCCATATACAACGGCCTACGACAGGCGGAGAATCTTCTTTGCGACCTACCGGTGCTGATTCAATCAGACAACGTCACAGCCGTGGCTCATGTAAACCGCCAAGGCAGGACAAGGAGCAGAGTGGCGATGGTGGAAGCCACCAGGATTCTTCGCTGGGCGGAAAATCACGTAAGCGTTCTGTCAGCGGTCTTCATACCGGGAGTGGACAACTGGGAAGCAGACTTCCTCAGCAGACACAATCTCCATCCAGGAGAGTGGGGACTTCATCAAGAAGTCTTTGCAGAGATAACAAGTCATTGGGGACTTCCTCAAATAGACATAATGGCGTCACGCCTCAACAAAAAGCTTCGGAGGTATTGTGCCAGGTCAAGGGACCCTCAGGCAGTAGCGGTAGACACCCTAGTGACACCATGGGTGTTTCAATCGGTCTATGTGTTCCCTCCTCTGCCTCTCATCTCAAAAATATTGAGAATCATAAGACGAAAAAGAGTACAGACAATACTCTTTGTTCCAGATTGGCCTCGAAGGGCCTGGTATTCAGATCTTCAGGAAATGATCCCAGAAGATCCGTGGCCTCTTCCTCTCAGGGAGGACCTGTTGCAGCAGGGGCCCTGCGTATTCCAAGACTTACCGCGGCTACGTTTGACGGCATGGCGGTTGAACACCGAATCCTAGCTGGGAGAGGTATTCCGGAGGAAGTCATCCCTACTCTGATAAAGGCTAGGAAGGAGGTGACGGCGAAACATTATCACCGTATCTGGAGGAAGTATATATCTTGGTGTGAAGCTAAGAATGCTCCTACGGAAGATTTCTATCTGGGCCGTTTTCTCCACTTTCTACAGACAGGAGTGGATATGGGCCTGAAGTTATGCTCCATTAAGGTACAGATTTCGGCCCTATCTATATTCTTTCAGAAGGAATTGGCTTCTCTCCCAGAAGTCCAGACTTTTGTGAAGGGAGTGCTGCACATCCAGCCTCTTTTGTGCCCCCTGTGGCGCCTTGGGACCTTAACGTGGTGTTAAGTTTCCTAAAATCTCACTGGTTTGAGCCTCTTCAAACGGTGGAATTAAAATTTCTCACTTGGAAGGTGGTCATGTTATTGGCCTTGGCATCTGCAAGGCTGGTGTCGGAATTGGCGGCCTTGTCTCACAAGAGCCCCTATTTGATTTTCCATGTGGATAGAGCAGAGTTGAGGACTCGTCCTCAATTTTTGCCTAAGGTGGTTTCTTCATTTCATATGAACCAACCTATTGTGGTGCCCGTGGCTACGGATGACTTGGATGACTCCAAGTCCCTGGATGTAGTCAGGGCCTTAAAAATTTATGTAGCCAGGACGGCTAGGGTTAGGAAAACAGAGGCTCTGTTTGTCCTGTATGCAGCCAACAAAGTTGGCGCTCCTGCTTCTAAGCAGACCATTGCTCGCTGGATCTGTAACACGATTCAGCAGGCTCATTTTACAGCTGGATTGCCGTTACCAAATTCGGTAAAGGCCCATTCCACTAGGAAGGTGGGCTCTTCTTGGGCGGCTGCCCGAGGCGTCTCGGAATTACAGCTTTGCCGAGCAGCTACTTGGTCAGGTTCAAACACTTTTGCAAAGTTCTATAAGTTTGATACCCTGGCTGATGAGGACCTCGCATTTGCTCATTCAGTGCTGCAGAGTTATCCGCACTCTCCCGCCCGGTTTGGAGCTTTGGTATAAACCCCATGGTCCTTACGGTGTCCCCAGCATCCTCTAGGACGTTAGAGAAAATAAGATTTTAAACCTACCGGTAAATCTTTTTCTCGTAGTCCGTAGAGGATGCTGGGCGCCCGTCCCAGTGCGGATTAAATCTGCAAGACTTGTATATAGTTGTTGCTTACATAAGGGTTATGTTACAGTTGGGATCGGTCTTTGACTGATACTGTGTTTTGTTCATACTGTTAACTGGTTGTGTATATTCCAGGTTATACGGTGTGGATGGTGTGGGCTGATATGAATCTTGCCCTTAGATTAACAAAATCCTTTCCTCATATTGTCCATCTCCTCTGGGCACAGTTTCTCTAACTGAGGTCTGGAGGAGGGGCATAGAGGGAGGAGCCACTGCACACCCATACTAAAAGTTCTTTATAGTGCCCATGTCTCCTGCGGAGCCCGTCTATACCCCATGGTCTTTACGGAGTCCCCAGCATCCTCTACGGACTAGGAGAAAAAGATTTACCGGTAGGTTTAAAATCTTATTTTTTCGACAAGTCGATGAATTCGACTTGTCGAAAAGCACGTGGATCGGTGGAATAGCTGCCGATCCACGTGCTTGTGTTGAAAACGCCCTTTTCGACCATCTCAGTTCGACATAAAATCATGTCGGAATGAGATGTGGGATTAGAGCAGGAGAGGGGGAATAGCCGCAGGGAGACGGGGACAGCCGCGAGCATATAGGGGAGATCAGCGCTACAGCACAGCGCTGCAGCAGGTTGTCACACAGCCGCGCCGCTCACGGCAGCTTCCACCCGGCACCAGCAAGTGAGATCACGCTTGCTGGAGCCGGGTGGACACTGCCATGAGGACGGGCGGCTGTGTGACATCCTCCTGCAGCGCTACTGTAGCGCTGATCTCCGTCTGCCCGCCGGCTCGCCCGCTGGTCTCCCCACGGTGTCCCCCCCCTCTCCTCCTCTGGGTCCCTCTTCTCAATTTGACTTGAAAAAGTCGAATTGAGATGAGATTTGAATAGGGGTTGTCTTCCATTCCGACAAATGCATGTCGGAATGGATCCTACTTCAATTGAATGTACCCCTATGTCTTTATTGAAAAAAAATGGGGGGGAGGGGAGAGGGTGGGCACCAATGCTCTCTCTGGCACAGGGCCCAAACAGTCTAGTTAAGGCTCCAGGTCAGCCTCCTAATATTTGTTATTAAGAAGGGCTGTTTGGGAGTTTGCACCTCTGTAGTGCAACTATTCATTTTCTTGGCTTCTTTTTGCGTCCCTTGGCTATTAAGACTGTATTCTTTTATGGCTTTTTCATTTAAAAAAAAAAACATTTTCTATATGAAATTAATCAATTTAAATCAATTAATCCATTTTAATCAGTCAATCAATTAGTGTTTTAACCTGCTTGCCTCTGTTTACTCATCCTCCATTTGCCTGTACTGCCCTGCGGCCTCTTTTGAAAACATTCTTTTTATTTGGTCATATACTGTATGTAAGCCGACTTTTTCAGCACTTTTTTTTGTCCTGAAAAAGCCCCCTCGGCTTATACTTGAGTCAGTGGGAAGGAGGGACACGGAGGGCACAGCGCGTGCCTCTCCTGTGTCCCTCCTGCGTCTCCGGCGGCAGCGGCGGGTCTATTAAATGAAGTACCTGTTCGTGAGCTCTGATTGGCTCATGAAGCGGCACTTCATTTAACACACATACGCCGCTGCCGCCGGAGACGCATGAGGGACACAGGAGAGGCGCGCACTGTGCCCTCCGTGTCCCTCCTTCACAAAACTGCGCGGGAGCGGCGGAGGGTAAGTTGTAACTGGGACTGGGGGAGCATATTTGGCACTGGGGGGGTGGGGCATATGTGGCACTGAGGGGGCATATCTGCCAGTATGAGGGCATATCTGGCACTGTGGGGGCATGTCTAGCAGTATGAGGGCATATCTGGCACTGTGGGGGCATATCTGGCACTGTGAGGGCATATCTGGCACTGTGGGGGCATATCTGGCAGTATGAGGGCATATCTGGCACTGTGGGGGCATATCTGGCATTATGAGGGCATATCTGGCACTGCGAGGGCATATCTGGCACTGCGAGGGCATATCTGCCAGTATGAGGGCTGTGTACGGCTAGAGCTGCATTTCCCACCCTAGGCTTATACTCGAGTCAATACGTTTTCCCAGGTTTTTATGGTAAAATTAGGTGCCTCGGCTTATATTCGGTTCGACTTATACTCGAGTATATACGGTAGTTTATTAAACTGCCATTGCTGTGCCACAGTGTTTCATAGATGTGCTATATTCTTAAAGTAACTGCCCTGTGTTTGTGCCGCTACTCTGATGCTACGTTTAGCCAGCCAACCTTTGGCTAATATTGGTAATCAATATTTTGAGCTGTGAGCTGGTCAAAATTGACTGGAAATGAATGATATTGCGGTTAATAATACCGTAGGAACAAAAGCAGGCCCACATTACATGAGTTTAACGGTTTTTAGCAATTTAAAAAACATCGGAAAACAGAAACAAAACACTGAGGGTGGTTTTGGCAAAACAAAACATGGGGCCCACGCACATCTTTACTGGTAACTTGCATTTAAAAGTTAAATGAGTGCTGAGAAATCATTATTATATATCCTTGGTTTCTATTATACCCTTAGCAGTTTTAAGTGATCTGATACATTTCTGGTTTATAAATGATCGTTTTTGTTTTCCTCCCTCCATATTTAGGAAATGTTGTGTTCTGCATCATGTCGCTGTTGTGAGTTAGAAGACAAATGCTTTTGTGTTCACCCGCAGCGCATGATAATGTGAAAAACACCATCTAACATTGTTTTCTCCATGCTTGACAGTGATTGTAAGTAATTTACATTCCACTCCCCTTCAAACTTACAAACATCTTACTTCTCTCTCTCCGCAAATGAAAAGCACATTTACAATGGGACGCACAGGCTACTTTTTAAAGTATATTCCTCTCTCCTAAAACCTTTCAATATGTTTTGCTTTTCCCAAGCTATGTTGTCTCCACTGGTTAATAAGACAATTTACCAGTGCCTATCATCTTTGGCCAAGAAGAGTGGTTTATGCAGCTCTGAGTTCAGTGAATTTCTATCAGATGTACAATGGTGATGGACCGCAAAGAAATGCTCTCATTTCCATTTGCTGCAGTGCTGTCTGAGGTATCTATTCGAGTGGGAGAGGGGGGTTATTTATTTATTACCAGTTATTTATATAGCACACACATATTCCGCAGCACTTTACAGAGACTATTTGGCCATTCACATCAGTCCCTGCACCAGTGGAGCTTACAATCTATATTCCCTACCACATGTACACACACATTCATGTTAGGGTTAGTTTTGTTGGGAGCCAATTAACCTACCTGTATATTTTTGGATTGTGGGAGGAAACCGGAGTACCCGGAGGAAACCCACGCAAGTGCGGGGAGTATATACAAACTCCACACAGTTAAGGCCATGGTGGGAATGGAACTCATGACCTCAGTGCTGTGAGGCAGTAATGCTAACCATTACACTATCCGGGGTTGGGGTGTAATAGTTACCCTACAAGCAGGTTATGAAGATGTGCAGCAATTCTTTCCAAAATGCTGATATTCTTTTTGTTTTGTAATGAAGTGGTTGAACCAGGGTTCCCTGTAGGACATATTTGCCATAAAGCCGAAGTTGCATCCCATTCAGTCTTTGCACACCTGTGCACAAGTAAATACAGATTTTATATTTGGGTGTATCTCTTCTCCATGTCTACAGAAACATTATTTATGGTATCCGTTCACATGGTCGACCATGTTATGGTCGACAGTCATCAGGTCGACCACTATTGGTCGACATTGACATGGTCGACATGGACACATGGTCGACACATGAAAAGGTCGACATGATTTTTTTTTACTTTTTTTCTTTTTCTTTTGGGGAACTTTTCCATACTTTACGATCCACATGGACTACGATTGGAACGGTAATCTGTGCCGAGCTAAGCGGTAGCACCATGCCCGAAGCTCGCTCGCCATGCGAGGGGACGCTGTGCACTAATTGGGGTTCCCAGTCACTTTACGCAAAAAACGACACCAAAAAAAGTTTAAAAACTCATGTCGACTTTTTCATGTGTCGACCTTCCATGTGTCGAACATTTTCACGTGTCAACCATGTGTCCATGTCGACCATGTCAATGTCGACCAATAGTGGTCGACCTAATGACTGTCGACCATAACATGGTCGACCATTCATACCGGAACCATTATTTATATGTACCCATGAAGATCAGTTACAGACACTATCACAATCCAACAAAATTCTATGCTATGGAATCTAAAGCTGGGCATACACTATACAATTATCTGGCAGACCATCTGTGCAATCTGACTGGATGGAATAAAAATTTGGTAATGTATGGGAGTAAATGACAATCGATCATTTGCTCACAAACACTGGGAAAAGGACAATGACTGTCCTTTGGACAAATTGGTTAAATCAGGCATTTAACCAATTTGTCTGAATGATCTTTTTTTGGCCTTTTTCCAGTGTTTAGGAGCAAATGGTCGATTGCCCTTTGCTCCCATACATTACCAGATTTTTATTCCAATCAGCCAGATTGTCTGACAGATAATTGTATAGTGTCTGGCCTGCTTTACATTGTGTCCTGTAATAAAAATTGTACACATCAGAGGTTCTGTATGTGTTTCTCTCTTTTGTAGTTCTGGAAATGCTGTCTTCATGATTGCTATACCCTATTGGCACATTAAAGACATGCAATACAAGTTATGATTTTGGAAACTAATGGAGAATTGTGGTGTTCTCCACTGTCCACCAAAAAGTATATGGGATTAAAATCTGCCCATATGTACATTGTGGGCAGCAGAAAATTCAGTAAGATGGTGACTGCAGTCACTGTGTTTGAGGCAAATGAGAATAGTTTCCTAGGACAGACCTTTACAATCGGCAATAAATGTGTATTTTTCTTAATCAATAAATACTCCACACAACTGTACCAGACACTGGTGTGTTATTTTTAATTGTACCCCCTTTGCACCCGTACAAATTAGGTTGCAGATGTATTAACCTGGAGAAGGCATAAGGAAGTGATTAACCAGCGCTAAGTGTAAGGTGATGAAGGCACCAGCCAATCAGATCCTAACTGTTAATTTACATATTGGAGCTGATTGGCTGATGCCTTTAACACCTTGCACATATCGCTGGTTTATCACTTCCTTATGCCTTCTCCAGGTTAATACATTTGCCCCAGGTTCCTTAACTATCCTACATCACTCCCAAAATAATCAGTTTTCGGCTTGTCACAACAGAAACCTATCTAAAGTTCCTATCATAGAACTAGTGAGTTTATTTGTTTCTAAGTCTACACCCTAACATCGCTAACATTATAAATTCACACCAGGCAGTGACCAGGTCACCTTTGCTAGCAATGCATGAATTGAAACTGAATATCTTTGTTCAGCCTGTTAGTAGACCTGGGTACTTCCTCAGACACCTGGAATACCTTGTTATAAATCAGTGCAATATGTGTAAAACATTGATCATCCCCCCCCCCCTTCTGCTCCTCAATCGTTTAACAGTATGATGCTGAAGCCTGTAACCCTTCACATGTCTGTTTAACGTCACAGTAACTCTGAGAAAGATAGCAGACAGTAATCCATACCAGGAAGATGTGTCAAAGTTTGTTTGAGACAGGAAATAGAGCAGTCTTTTTAAATTGTACTGATGAAAGAAACCAGCCATAACTGCTAATCTAATAGAACATTTCGCCAGGGAAGGTTGAACAGAGGTGACCCAAAGTAGGAGTGATGGGACATTCACCTTATAGAATATGTCTGCAATATAGATCACAGACCTTCCTGTGTAGTGATCTGTGGATTCTGTTGGATGATGTGGCTATAAATAGCATATGTTGCTAACTGTCCCTCATTTCCAAGGATTGTCCCAGATTTTGAGGTTTTGTCTTGGAAATATCTGTTCTATTCGGTACTGACCAACTATACAGTTATACTTTTTCTTTGTGTACAGATGTGTCCTCTTACATCCTTGCTGCAGGCATGCTAAACAGCCCTTGAAGTCACGCCATGCGGTGGCGGGACTCTGTAGCGCTGAGCGGCGTTGGTTTCAGCGAAAATGCATCTTAGAAGTAATATAATAGGACGCACAAGCAGCTTTTGCTGTTTAAAATGATATGCAACATGCCTATATTCTGTGTGTAATTGTGGTTCTATCTGCATCCGAAATGACATGTTACAGTATTTTCTCCGAAAACACTGTAGCATAGCATTTTGTATGCAAATACAGTCGCAGTCACACTCAGAATATAGGCATGCTGCATATAATTTTAATCAGCAGAAGCTGCCTGTGCTTCTTATTGACTTCTTTTCTCAGAAAAAAAATAAAAAAGACGATCAGCGTTACTGAGTCACACGGCACTCGCGCGTTGTGTAACGCGACTTGTTGCGCACAGAGCAAAGATGTAAGAGGACACATCTGTTTGTTGAATTACATTTTCAACCATTATTGTTCCCTGAGCTGTTATATTTAGCTAGAAATTAGTAACTTGCCATAAAATGTTGTTAGATTCAGCTTTGTGGTTTAGTAGGACACTTCAGGGTGTCGCAAAAATTTTGGTAACAGCCCTGGAGGTCCTCTTTTCTTCACCACCTTTTTTGTTTATTGTCTCTTTCTCAGAATGTTTAGTTTGTGAATTGAGCTGAAGCCAAGATGTTGTGTGATCATACTGGGTATGCTTATGGCTAAATTTCGCTGGCCATGTAGTCTACCACTTTTCATATTAAAATGAACCTCTGTGGCATGTTGGAAGTCAGCTTGGGCATAAAAAGTGTCCTGAAGTTAATGCTTATCCTGAATCTTTTTATTCTATTTTTTTTACTTTTTCATGTTTCAGTCACACTCCCTTATCTTCTCTTCCCTCCTCTCTGATCTTCTGTCGTCTCATCTTCCCTCTTCTCTTCATTGTCTCCTCTGTGCTGTTCTCTGTCCTTCATTGTTTATCTCCTCTCTTCCCTCCTCTTTTTTTCCCTCTATTCTCGTCCTTCTCTTTATCACTCCTGTCTTCTCTTCCCTTCTTTTTTTTCTCTTTCCTCTTCTCTTAAGCCTCCTTCTCTTCCTCCCTCCTCTTTCCTCCCTCCTCTTTCCTCCTTTCTTTGTTTCCATCTTCTCTTCCCTCTTATCTACTTTATCTCCTTTCTCTCTTTCCTCCTCTCTTTGCTTCCCTCCTATCTTCTATTCCCATCTCTTTTCTTTATCTTCTTTCTTCTGTTTCCACCTCACTTCTTTTCCCTACTGTATCTCCTTTCTTCTCTACCCTCCTCCTTTTTTTCCTTCTCTCTGTTTTACTCCTCTTTTCTCTTCCCTTTTTCTTTTCTTAATATCTTTTCTTCTCTCCCCTACTCTCTTCTGTTTACTTTTTATTCCCTTTCTTTACTTCCCTCCTCTTTTTTCCCTCTTCTTCTTTCTTGTCCTCTTTTCTCTTCTTGTCTTATTTTCTCTTCCCTAATACTCTCTGCCATCCTATTCTCTTCCATCCTCTCCTCTTTTCTAATCTTTTTCTCTTCCATCCTTTCCTCATTACGTCTTCTCTTTCCGTACTTTCCTCATTCCATCTTCTACTCTTTCCTTCCTCTTGTTTTTCTGTCCACTTGTTTTTCCATGCTTTTCTGTTTCATCCTCTCTTTGTTCTACTCCACTGCTGTATTCTCCACATCTCTCCCCTCCAAGCTGTACATTTTGAACACCCGAAGTTACTATATTCATGATAAGCTTTATGTTTAATACAGGAGCATTTATGTATTAATTCAAGGTCTTTTTTAAATGTTGTCAGTATCCTTTTTAAGGCATGGTTTACATCAATTAGCTATAATTTGCATATTAAGATTTAATTATTGGACTCCTTATAATAAAATCTTATCTGTAATGTTAACTCATTCATGTACTAACCCCCATGTATCCTGCACTCTAAAATCTCCAGGAAACCAGGATTCGGTTTCAGTTGGCTGAATCATAAGGATTTTGCAGAACCCAGATCTTGCTTAAAAGCTTTATGAATTGGCTGAATCCCAAACCAAATCCTGTATTGGGTGCATCCCTAATTTGCGTTACCCAGTAGAAATCCTTTTATAAACAACAGTTCTATTTTAAGGCTTTAACCAGTGGAGAGAACATCACAATTTAAGTATTTACTTTGTTTAAGGCATTATGCAGAGACAAAACTGGATGACAGAAAGACAGGAGTTTATAGTGACAGGGAAAAGGGGACATTTGTAGTAAAAGTTTTATATCGTTTACAAATACATTGATGAAATATAGTTGCTTTTATTATTGTAGCACAGTGATCTGTAAATGAGTTAGAAATTTTAAGTGATTAAAAAAAAATAAGTAGATCACAGTGGTCTATATTATTTCTCTTATGTCATAGAGGATACTGGTGTCCACATTAGTACCATGGGGTATATATGGGTCCACTAGGAGCCTTGGGCACTTTAAGAAATCAATAGTGTGCACTGGCTCCTCCCTCTATGCCCCTCCTACCAGACTCAGTTTAGAAAATGTGCCCGGAGGAGCCGGTCACGCTTAGGGAAGCTTCTGAAGAGATTTCTGCATTTATTTTTCTGGTTGGCACCAGCCTGTCTGCTTCGTGGGACTTAGGAGGGGGGGGGATGGCCCAAGGATGGCCCAAGGATGGCCCAAGGATGGCCCAACCTCCTATAGGGTTAATGGCCCAACCTCCTATAGGGTTAATGGTCCCATTCCCCGCTGACAGGACATAGCTCCTGAGGGACCTATTCGCAAGCACCACAACGGTGAGCGTACAGTCCCGCAGCACGCCGCCACACCTAACAGAGCCAGAAGTAAGAAGAGTGGTGAGTAGATGGCCGGCGTCCCGGTTAGCGAGTCGCCGGCTGTAATGGCGGCATCAGGTTCTGGAGCGCAGCGCTGACATGCAGGCTGCGCTCCAGGGCTCAGGATGACATGCGGTGAGTGTGTCCCATTATGATGGGCGCGCTGAGCCACTAATGAATACCCACACTGGCCAAATAGCTTCACAGGAGTTCTAAACCACTGTTCAGCAAAACACATACCTCAGGCCAGTGTAAAAAAAAAAAACGGGAAGCCGCACGCCATTACGGGGGCGGGGCTTCACTATGAGCGAATCCAGCAGCTCACCAGCGCCATTTTCCCCCTGCAGCTTACACTGACAGGCATCACAGGGAAGCGCAGCTCCTCCACTTGGACTGCACGTCTCCTCAGCGACACCAGGGGTTCTTAGAAGGGGGGGGAGCATTGTAGAATACTAAGCCCTCTTAAGGGACTTAGTTTGGCGACCCAGCTAAGTTTACTTAGCTAATAGGGCGCGGTGTGGCTGGCTCCATTTTCTGTGGGGGTTAAACTGTGTTTTCACCTTCTGTGTGTGGGTGTGTGTGTGTGTCCCTTCACGTTACATGCCACGGGACTGTGTTTCTTGCATAGCAGAATGTCTGTCCTCCCCGGGAGACTTGATACTGTGTACCCAAGATAGTACACATTCTCAGGCCAGTAGGTCAGAAGCCCCATGGTTAGATTCCGTTAAGGGGATGATCTCTGTTATTTCTAATACATTGTCCCATACTGAGAAAGAGATGCAATACAGTCTATGGATGACCTGATAAATAGAGATTCAGTTCCCATACCAGCATCTCAGACCCCTGCCATTTGTCCACAAAAGCTACTCTGGCCCAGCTCATGCAGGCTAAAACTGATGACGATGCATCAGACACAGAAGAGGGTGAAGTGGACGTGAGTGGGAGGGATGCGGTCCTGTCACAAGGAATACAGGCCCTGATAGAAGCTATTAGAGATGTCCTGCACATTCCTGACAAGGTGGCAGAGGTAAATGAGGAATCTTATTTTAATGTAAAAAGGAAATCCTCAGCTACGTTTCCAGCATCAAAGGAATTGAATGCCCTGTTTGAGGAAACTTGGGCTAATCCTGACAAGAAGTTTCAGATCCCTAAAAGTTTAATTACATCCTTTCCCTTTCCTCTGGAAGATAGAAAGAAATCGGAAAACCCACCGATTGTGGACGCATCGGTATCTAGTTTGTCACATAAGATAGTCTTACCTGTTCCTGGGGCAGCATCCTTAAAGGACACAGCTGACCGCAAGATTGAGACCACTCTCAAATCCCTATACACGGCTGCTGGGGTGGCCCAGAGACCCACTATTGCTTGTGCATGGATCACTAGGGCCATTGCTAAATGGTCAGGTAATCTAATTGACGGGTTAGATTCCTTACCCAGGGGGGAGATAATTTTACTCCTGCAGCATATTCAGGACTCTGCTAACTTTATGGTGGAGGACATAAAAGAAATTGGTTTGCTCAACTCACGTACCACTACCATGGCAGTGTCAGCTCGCACGGGCTTGTGGCTACACCAGTGGACTGCGGATGCAGATTCCAGGAATGGAGTGGAAAGCTTACTATTTACAGGTGAAGCTCTTTTTGGAGATGAACTGGATACATGGATATTCAAGCCTACGGTGGGTAAGTCTACGTACGTACCTTCCTTCCGCAGCACCCCCAGGTGCTGGAAACCAACTCTGCAGTACTTTCGGACAGCAAAATGTAAGGGTAAATTCAAAGGTTATTCTACAGCCTTCAAAGGAAATAGAGGTAAACCCAGAAAACCAGCAGCTGCAGGTTCTCAGAAACAGACCTCCGGTTCTGCTTCCTCGAAGCCTTCTTCATGATGGTGGACCACACTTCCTGGAAGACAGGCAGGTGGGAGCCCAGTTATGTTATTTCAGTCACATTTGGGCAACATTATGCCAGGATCCCTGGGTCAAAGATCTGATCGCCCAGGGTTACAGACTGGAGTTTCAGGAACTCCCACCTCACAGATTCTCCAGATCAGGCTTACCAGCTTCTCCAGAAGCAAGTATGACTTTACAGGCAGCAATTCAGAAACTGGTACAAACTCGGGTCATTGTCCCAGTTCCACCTCAACTACAAAACAAAGGTTATTACTTCAACCTGTTTGTGGTACCGAAACCGGACGGTTCGGTAAGGCCCATTTTAAACCTCAAGTCACTGAACCCGTACTTAAGGGTGTTCAAGTTAAAGATGGAGTCTCTGAGAGCGGTGATCTCAGGTCTGGAGGAGGGGGGAATTTCTGGTCTATCTAGACATCAAGGATGCGTACCTTCATATTCCAATTTGGCCGCCTCATCAGGCTTATCTACGGTTTTCACTACAGGACTGTCACTACCAGTTCTAAGCCCTGCCATTTGGCTCTCCACAGCACCGAGGGTATTCACCAAGGTAATGGCATAGATGATGTTTCTACTCCGCAAGCAAGGAGTGAACATAATACCGTACCTGGATGACCTGCTGATAAAAGCACCATCCAGGGAGAGGTTGTTGGACAACATTGCCCTCTCAACCCGGCTACTCCAGGATCACGGGTGGTTTCTGAACCTACCAAAATCCCACTTGGAACCAACACGGAGGCTTCCGTTCCTGGGGATGATACTGGAGACGGAGGAACAGAAGGTATTTCTTCCATTGGAAAAGGCATTGGTAATCCAGTCGATTGTGCGGGATGTTTTAAAACCAACCCGGATATCGGTGCATCTATGCATTCGCCTTCTGGGGAAGATGGTAGCCTCTTACGAGGCTCTGCAGTACGGTAGGTTTCATGCAAGGCCCTTTCAGCCGGATCTGTTGGACAAATGGTCCGAATCACATTTTCACATGCACCAGAGGATACGTCTGTCACCAAAAGCCAGGATTTCTCTTCTGTGGTGGCTTCAGACGTCTTAACCACAGACACAAGCCTCAGAGGTTGGGGAGCAGTCACCAAAGGGGAACAGTTCCAAAGAAAATGGTAATGTCAGGAAACCATTCTTCCAATCAATATTCTGGAGCTAAGGGCCATATACAATGCCCTTCTACAGGCGTCACATCTTCAAGATAACGCCATTCAAGTTCAGTCGGACAATGTGATGGCAGTAACGTACATAAACCGACGGGGCGAAACGAAGAGCAGAGCGGTAATGTCAGAGGTAACAAAGATTCTCCTCTGGGCAGAAAGGCACGTGGTGGCGCTGTCGACAATCTTCATTCCGGGAGTAGACAACGGGGAAGCAGACTTCCTCAGCAGACACGATCTCCACCAAGGAGAGTGGGGCCTTCAGCCACAGTTGTTCGAGTCCTTGACACGTCGGTGCGGAATTCCACAAATAGCCGTGATGGCCTCTTGTCTCAACAAGAAGCTGATGCGGTATTGTTCCAGGTCGAGGGACCCACAAGCAGTGGCGGTGGATGCTCTGGTAACTCCATGGGTCTTCCAGATAGTGTACTTGTTTCCACCACTCCCATTGCTCCCAAAGATTCTCAAAATAATAAAAACGGAAATGGTTCAAGCAATTCTCATTGCTCCGGACTGGCCAAGAAGGGCCTGTTACGTGGATCTTCCAGAGATGCTCCTAGAGGACCCGGGCCTCTGCCTCTTCGCAAGTTTTTTCTACAACAGGGGCCGTTCGTCTATCAAGACTTACCACGGCTACGTTTGACGGCATGGCAGTTGAGCGTCAAATTCTAGCCCAGAAAGGTATCCCGGACAATCTCTTGGTGTGAACACCGCAAATTCCCTGCAGTGGAATTTCAACTGGGACATTTTCTCCTTTTTCTGCAGTCAGGTGTAGATGTGGGTCTACGTTTGGGCTCCTTAAAAGTCCAGATTTTGGCTTTATCCATTTTCTTCCGGAAAAATTGGCTTCCCTCCCTGAGGTTCAGACATTTTTGAAGGGTGTTCTGCACATCCAACCGCCCTTTGTGCCTCCTATGGCACCTTGGGATCTCAATGTGGCCTTGGCTTCAGCAAGGCATGTGTCGGAGCTGGGGGCGCTGTCTCACAAAAGCCCCTATTTGATTTTTCATGAAGAAAGAGCTGAACTCGGAACTCCTCAGCAATTTCTTCCTAAGGTGGTGTCTGCATTTCATATCAACCAACCTTTTGTGGTTTCGGTGGTTACCAACACCTCTGCTACCTCAAAGTCCTTGGATGTTGTGAGGGCTTTGAAGATCTATGTGAAGCGGACAGCTCGTCACAGAAAGTCTGACTCGCTGTTTGTTCTCTATGATCCCAAGAAAATTGTGTGTCCTGCTTCAAAGCAGTCTTTTGCTTGCTGGATCAGGCTTACTATCCAGCATGCTTATTCTACGGTAGGATTGCCGGTTCCTAAAGTACATGCCCACTCTACTAGGTCGGTGGGTTCTTCCTGGATGGCTGCCTGGGGTGTCTTGGCTTTACAGCTCTGCCGAGAAGCTACATGGTCAGATTCGAACACGTTTGTAAGTTCTACAAGTTTGATACTGAGGTCCTTCAGTTTGGTCAATCAGTTCTGCAGGAACCTCTGCACTTTCCCACCAGGTTTGGGAGCTTTGGTACATCCCCATGGTACTAATATAGACTCCAGTATCCTCTAGGACGTAAGAGAAAATATGATTTTAATTAGCTACCAGTAAATCATTTCTCGTAGTCCGTGGAGCAGGCCTGGCCAACCTGTGGCTCTCCAGCTGTTGTAAAACTACAAGTCCCATCATGCTTTGCCACAGTTTTGCTATTAGGGAATGCTAGAACAGTGGCAGGGCATTCTGGGATGTGTAGTTTCACAACCTCTGGAGAGCCACAGGTTGGCCAGGCCTGCCGTAGAGGATACTGGGCACCCGCCCAGTGCTTTGTTTCTTCCTGCACTGTTACTTGGTTAAGTAATGTTTGTTCAGTTAGCTTGGCTTTCCTCTAGTTGTGTGTGCTGGTTCTGAATCTCACCACTATCCTTTTATATCCTTCTCTCAAAGTATGTCCGTCTCCTCAGGCACAGTTTCCTAGACTGAGTCTGGTAGGAGGGGCATAGAGGGAGGAGCCAGTGCACACTATTGATTTCTTAAAGTGCCCAAGGCTCCTAGTGGACCCGTCTATACCCCATGGTACTAATGTGGACCCCAGTATCCTCTGCGGACTACGAGAAAAGGATTTACCGGTAGGTAATTAAAATCCTATTATAGTTGCGACAACTATATTGTACACTTGGGGACATTTTTGAAAACACATTTAAAAAAAAATCAGATCCTGCTTCTAATGCTCACTGTACCTTTCGCTTTTTTTTTTTTTTTTTTTTTTTAGCAATGTCCCCTAATGTGCTTTTAACAGAACGTAGCCATTTTATTCTGTAACATTCAATGGGGCAGATGTATTGCAGAAGTGATAAGTGCAAGGTGATAACGCACCAGTCATTCATCTACAACATGTGAATTGGCAGTTAGGAGCTGATTGGCTGGTGAGTTATCACCTTGTACTTATCACTGCTTTATCCCCTTCTCCAGGCTTAATACATCTGCCCCAATGTTTCCACCAAATATCGAATCATTTGATTGTAAACACATTTATCTATAAAGCACCAACCTATCCCATAACTTTTTACACTGTGTGTGTGTGTGTGTGTGTGTGTGTGTGTGTGTGTGTCAGTTTTGCCACAAACGCCTTAATAACGCTCTGTTTGGCAGGCTGTTTAGCTCAGCACGGCCATATGTTAACTGTCAGATTAAATGTTTAAAACAGCCATGCTGTTTGAATTGTTAATTTTATTTTATTTAGAAAAATCCAAGGCGGCTCATGGACCTTTACCAGTTTTGTCAGGAACATTTTTGAACAAGGCAGTTCTGAGAAATTCCTAGAAATGCCTGGTATCGTCACAGACAGTGAGCTGAAGACGTCTTATTTAAAATATACCAAGCAAATGCATTTCATTAAACTGATGTGTTTGTTTGATGTACCTGATGAACAGGCTTTGTTAAACAATTCTTTTTGTGTCCAAAATAATCACATATTGCACTGTGAGTAGCTACTCAACCATGTAGTGTAAAAAAAAACACCAGTGCATTAAATGTATATTCAAATGATAGAATATTTTTCATGTATGGATTTTATACATTTACAGTATCATGCTTATATAAAAGTTGGCGATATTTGTAGAACTGGTTGCTTGTTTGTAACATAGTATCTAAGGTTGAAAAAAGACAATTTGTCCATCAAGTTCAACCTGTTTGTGATCTCCTTTGCGGTTTTATATTTGGACTAGTTATTTTTATTTTAGGACTAGTTATATTAACGATAATGCTTGTCTAGCACCATATCCCTGAATATCTTTATCCAATAGGAATTTATCTAACCCATTCTTAAAGGTGTCAACTGAGTCCGCCGTTACTACTCTCTCAGGCAGGTAATTCCAAACATGTATTGTCCTTACTGTGAAAAAACTTTTTTGCCTCATTGTGTGGAAACTCCTCTCCTCTAACCTAAGCGAGCTCTCTGCTGATCTTATTAAAAACAGGTCCCTCACAACTTCTGTGTATTTTCCCCTTATATATTTGTATATGTTGATCATGTCCCCTCTTAGGGGGTAATTCTGAGTTGATCGCAGCAGGATTTTTGTTAGCAGTTGGGCAAAACCATGTGCACTGCAGGGGAGGCAGATATAACATTTGCAGAGAGAGATAGATTTGGGTGTGGTGAGTTAAATCTGCAATCTAAATTGCAGTGTAAAAGTAAAGCAGCCAGTATTTACCCTGCACAGAAACAAAATAACCCACCCAAATCTAACTCTCTCTGCAAATGTTATATCTGCCCCCCTGCAGTGCACATGGTTTTGCCCAACTGCTAAAAAATTTCCTGCTGCGATTAACTTGGAATTACCTCCGTAGTCTCCTCTTTTCCAGTGTAAACATGCCTAGCCTTGCAAGCCTTTCCTCGTATTCCAGCGTCTCCATGCGCTTAATTAGTTTGGTCGCCCGCCTCTGAACCTTTTCTAGCTCCAGGATATCCTTTTAGTAGTATGGTGCCCAAAATTGCACACAGTATTCAAGATGCGGCCTCACTAGTGATTTATATAATGGGAGTATAACACTCTCGTCCCTTGCATCAATTCCCCGTTTTATGCATGCTAATATCTTATTAGCCTTTTTTGCTGCAATCCTACTTTGGGTACTGCTGCTTAGTTTGTTATCTATGTGAACACTTAAGTCTTTTTGAAGTACAGAATCCCCTAATATTTCTCCATTTAGTATATAGGTGTTATTTTTGGTCTTGCTACCACAGTGCATTACCTTACACTTGTCTGTATTGAATCTCATTCTCCATTTTGCTGCCCATGCTTCTAATTTAACTAAGTAGTTCTGAAGAGACTTAGCATCCCCCTCCGTATTTATAACCTTACACAATTTGGTATCGTCAGCAAAAATTTACACCATGCTCTCTAGACCCACTGTTAGGTCGTTAATGAAGATGTTGAACAATAGTGGTCCAAGTACAGACCCTTGCGGGACACCACTTAGCACTTTAGTCCAATTTGAAAATGATCCATTAACCACAACGCGCTGCTCCCTATTATCTAACCAGTTACTGACCCAAGTGCATATTGTGCTCCCTAGCCCTATTTCTTACAGCTTGTAGATAAGTCGCATGTGTGGTACTGTGTCGAAAACTTTGGCAAAGTCTAAAAAAATTACATCCACCTCCTTACCCTGATCAAGGTTCGCTCTTACTGTTTCATAAAAGCCAAGTAAGTTGGTTTGACATGATCTGTCCTTCACACGTCCATGGTGGTTCCTTGTAATGACCTTATTGGCTTCAATGAACTTCTGAATACTATCCCTTACAATACTTTCCCCACTATAGATGTAAGACTAACTGGTCTATACTTACCCGGTTTAGCTTTGCTCCCCTTTTTGAATATCGGCAGTACCTCTGCAATAAGCCAGTCTTTGGGAACCATACCTGATTTAACTGAATCCATGAAGATCATAAATAGTGGTCTTGCTAGTTAGGCGTGCAGCTCAATAAGAACCCTTGGATGAATTCCATCTGGATCGGGTGAATTATTAATCTTCAAATTTTTTAATCGGTCACAGACTACCTCCTCACTAAAATCAGCATTTAACGGTGGGACACTATCTTTGTTGAGATTGTGTGTTAGACCCTGCATTTGGTCCTTTCTGGTAAATACCGTTGGAAAAAAATCATTTACTTTGTTCGCTAAGTCATTATCATTTTTGATTAAGACACCCAACTTGTCTTTTAAAGGGGCCTATACTCTCCTTCTTTTATCTCTTGCTGTTGATGTATTAAAACATTTTTGGGATTTGTGTATTGTTAGTGATTTCACTAACAACGACAAATTTATCGTCCAGTCTGTACACACTATTTTGCTAACAATGCGCGCTACCGCGGGTCATTAACGTCTGTACATGCAGCTCAATTTCGTTGACATGTTAAATTAGGCTGAAACCCAACAATTTGTTAGTGTCGAACGACTTACGTTTATCGTTTGGTCATTTGTAAAATCGCTCAGTGTGTACGCACAAAATAGTTTCTCTGGGAGTTCAAGGGAAATCGTTAACGATATCGTATTGTTTGCATGTCGTTTAGTGTGTACCTAGCATTACACATCATTCCTCTGATGGCAGCTAAACATTCTTCAGTCACTCTCTCCCTGAAAAATCTCAGTTGTTTTCAGTATGAACCAGCTTTCTATCAAAGTTCACCTTATTTTGTATATCTTAAGCAATTCCTATCATCTATTCGTATTTTGAATACATTAAAATGATTCCTGATTTTGAGCATTTAAAATGCTAATGCATCATATTTATAATAAAGTTCAATGAACATGCCACAAACGGGTCTGTAATGTACCAGTATACACTAAAGTGCTGTCCAAAGCTATTTAAAAGTGTTGCCAACTCTTCCTTTTCCATATTTAATATTGTTTAAAATGTTATACCCCTTTCACATCGCACAAATAACCCGGTATCGACACGGCATATTGCCGTGTCGAACCGGGTCAGTGTGCGATGTGAAAGGTCCTTTCACGATTTAGCGGGTCGCCTGACCCGGTAATTGAACCCGGTAAAAAAGAAGGGTTTTACCCGGGTTGATTACCGGGTCAGGTGCGGTGTGAATGGGAGCCGTGTCGATACGACACGGTTCCCATTCACAGCATAGGGAGATGCGGCGCAGGAGATGAGCTCATCTCCCGGCACCGCCTCCACCCCCGCCCCTGCTGCTGCTGCTCCCTCCGCTGCTATGGCAACCGACCCGGTATATTGCCGGGTCGGAAAGCCAGCAGCGGAGCGCAAATGCCGGATCCCACCCGGTAAGTACACGTTTGTCTTACCGGGTAGGATCCGGCATTTGCGGTCTGAATGTAGTATTAATCAGCTACATTAGTGGTTCCTCAAGGACTCCTAACAGTTCATGTTTTCTGGGTCACCTGGCATGTGCACAGGTGTATTCATTACTCACTGACACGTTTTAAAAGATCCATAGGTGGAGCTAATTATATCACTTGTGATTCTGTGAGGAGACCTGGAAAACATGAACTGTTATGGGTCCTTGAGGACTGAGTTTGGGAACCACTGAGCCACATACAGATGGAGCCACGCTAGTCGAGGCTTCGTCTGTGACTAGGGCACGTCTAGAGCAAGGATGAGGAACCTTTGGCCCTCCAGCTGTTGTCGAACTACACATCCCAGCATGCCCTGCAAAAGTTTTTGCATGGCCAAATAGCAAAAGTGTAGCAAGGCATGCTGGTATGTGTAGTTCAACAACAGCTAGATGGCCGAAGGTTCCCCATCCCTGTCCTAGAGCGTCCCCAAGCGCATGCGCCCGAGACAGAGACACGCCCCATTTATTTGAATGGAGAGCGTCTCCGTCCGCGTGCCCGGGCAGAGACGCTTTAAATGGGAGCGTCATTGTGCACTCCCGACGTGACTAGGCGGACGGATCGCTTAGTGACACTAGTAGTGCTCGTTTGCGATGGAGAAAAAGTATACATTTAAAATCAATGGCCTTTCATAATGTAACAACCGTCCGCTGCGAATACTGCCTGTCCAGTTTCCCTTTTCTATATGTTCTTGCTCCTACATATATTAATACTTATGGTAATTCTGACTTGTGGGAGTGAATAAGAATTAAACCAACCCATAGGGCTTCCCCTATGGATCTGCTAGTAAAATGCCTATTCAAGTTTAGATATAACAAACCCATGTGTGCTTTATATTTCTGCTAGTCATAAAGTTGTCATGTTTAGTTTATATAATATTTATTGTAATCATTTACATCATGGGTCTTCCATGAGTGCTTATACAGTAGCAATGTGTCTAGAACCTGAGAAGTCATGTTCTGGACACATTACTATAAGCACCTTGTATAGAGTGAGGATGTTGGAGGGGGTGCCAGCTTTGGTGTGGGGGTTTGAAACTGTAAGAAAAAAAAAAGGTTGGCCCAGAAATGCACAATTATCATGCCAGGCCCTCTCATGATCCCGACTGACCCTCTCCTGTATTCCCGATATTTGGCTGAGGAAAGCGTTTTGCAGAGGTTTTTTTTTTTAATTTTCATAAAATCTCTGCAGCCTGGCATCCTCCTGGGCTTGCATTGCTGCATCCATTTCACTAGGCTGCTCTTATGGCAAGCTCCATCTTGGTCTTTTTCTTTGTCCTTTACGGAACATTGTAAACTATAAAAGGTATGGTATTGGGATCGCAGCACTTTGGATGCCAGCAGTCAGAATACCGTAAGTGGCATCCCAATGCACAGGATCCTGACACCTGGAAGGTAAGTATGCTAACCCTAGCACTCCCTTCCCATAGCCTATCTCTAGCCCCCCACCCACAGCCTAACCCTAACCGTCCCCGGTGGTGCCTTACCCTAACCCACCCCTCATAACAGCCTAACTCTAACCCCCCCTCCCCACTGTCTATCCCTAACCCTCCCTCCACGCAGCCTAACCCTAACTTTTCCCCTGCGCAGCCTATCCTTACCACCACAGCCCCGCAGCCTAAACCTAAATTACCCCCCCCCCCCCCCCCCCTGTTCCAGAATACTTTTATTTGAGATGCCAGCCGACGGCATTCGAGCGCCAGCATTTTGATCCATGTCAAGACCCTGGCGCCTGCATTCCGACCTGTGTCTGGATTCTGGCATCATTATTCCAGCTGCTACAGCTGAACACCGGTATGCTAACCGCCATCCCCTATACAAAAATAAAAAATAAAAAACTCTTTAGTACTTGAGAATTTAAGGGTCTATTCATGAAGCAGTGAAAAGGGTGGAGAAGTTGCCCATGGCAACCAATAAGCATTGACGTAACATTTATAATTTGCATACTATACAGTTGTACGGAGCAGCTGATTGGTTGCTATGGGCAGTTTCTCCACAGACTCACTTCTGCACTCTTTTCACTGCTTCATGCATAGGCCCCTTACTCCGTTTGCTGCTGCGTTTTCTTCATCACTTTACACACAGTATTTTTCAGTTCGTTTGGGTGGATAAAGTATTTGAGCAATATTTCTGTGTTTAATTACAAATGAATGTTTATACTGAACATGCCATAATTTACTGCAGATTAAATAGCAGTGCAATAAGCTGACTTGTGCTTGCAGCTTCCTTCCACTTGTACACTAGCTGTGCGCTGCAACAGATACCGGTTTAAAGTTACAGTTTTTTAGGTATATTGTATCTTCCTTATTTTTTAAGTTATTGCTTGCAGCATGTTTTGTATTTTATTTAAAAAAGGGAACTTTTTTTTGTGTGTGTAGGGGGGCAGGGGACAACATTGAGCCTAATTCGGACCTGATCACAGCAGCAGCATTTTTTTCTAATGGGCAAAACCATGTGCAGTGCAAGTGGTGCAAATATAACATGTGCAGAGAGAGAGTTGGGTTATATTATTTCTGTGCATGGTAAATACTGCCTGCTTTATTTTTACACTGCAATATAGATTTCAGTTTGAACACAACCCACCCAAATCTAACTCTCTCTGCACATGTTACATCTGCCCCACCTGCAGTGCACATAGTTTTGCCCATTAGCTCACGAATTTGCTGCTGCGATCAGGTCTGAATTAGTCACTGTCATCCTCAAAAAGCACCTGCGACAATGGCGGGTTGTATTGCGTGCTTTCCACAGTCAAAGTTGCTGTCACTGTCTGCAGAGAAGCGCCAGTTGAGGAGGACAAGCCGACAGGGTTTGATAGTGCTGAGTGGCCGTAAAT